>NC_024800.2:17111651-17418112 GCF_000309985.2 Brassica rapa
AGCTTCTTCTTGAATCTTGACGACACTTGAGTACCAATCGCCCGCTTTGCCATCGTCAATCGTCATCTTCTTCTTCCCTCGGTAAGTTCATTTTTTCTTATTTCTTTAATCTGCATTCTTCAGAGAAACTAGGAACAGAAACATAAACTGATGTGAAGACCGATCTCATCTGAATCCGAACTCGCTGTCCAAATTCCCTTAACTCTAAGCATCTGAGGCTCCTTAATTACGAAAAAAATCTTCATAATTTCTTTGAAAAATAAACATGCAATTGACATAATGCTTTGTTTAAGAATGAAAAAAGGAATAACGTTTTGATCATATTTTTATTTTTGGAACAACAAGATGGGTAGCACGGTGGTTTTAAGCTCAGACGAAGAAGATTCAGACATGAGCGAATCTGAAATGGAAGCGCATGCAGACAAAATCTACCCAACTCTTAAAAGCGGAAAGCTGAAAGTGAAACTCTCTCCACAAGCTTTCAAGTGTCCTTACTGTCCAAACAAGAAGAAACCAAGTTTCCAGTACAAAGATCTCCTCCAACATGCTTCCGGAGTTGGTAACAGCAACTCAGAGAAAAGAACCTCAAAGGACAAAGCTAGCCACCTTGCTCTTGTCAAGTACCTCCAACAAGATCTTTCTGACTCAGCAGCTGCAGAGCCTTCATCTAAGCGCCAAAAGACCGGAGACCCTATTCAAGACTGTGACCAGGACGAGAAGCTTGTGTGTCCTTGGAAAGGTATGGTAAATAAACTCACTCTGCATCCAAATATTGTTACTTTATTGATTGTGTGTCTATCACATTCACAGGTGTTGTGGTTAACATTCCAACAAGAAAGACACAAGACGGTCGATCGGCGGGTGAGAGCGGGTCCAAGCTTAGAGATGAGTATATTCAAAGAGGGTTTAACCCTACTAGGGTTCGTCCTTTATGGAATCACTGGGGGTTTTCAGGAACAGCTATTGTGGATTTCAACAGAGACTGGAACGGACTCCACAACGCTCTTCTGTTTGACAAGGCTTATCAAGTAGATGGTCATGGGAAGAAAGACTGGCTGAAGAAACATGGGCCTCCTAAGACAGGGCTTTACGCGTGGATAGCTCGTGCTGATGATTACAACGGAAGTACTCTCATAGGAGAAGACTTGAGGAAGAAGGGTGATCTCAAGACTATAGCTGAGGTTACGGAAGAGGAGGCGAGGAAACAGCAGAAGCTCGTGCAGAATCTGACGCAGCTTGTGGAGGAGAAGAAGAAAGGGGTGAAGGAGTTTGAGGAGCTGTGTTCAGTGAAGTCCAAGGAACTTAAAGAGAGGTTGGAAGAGAAGGAGAAGAGTTTGCAAAAGCATAACAGAGAGCTGAATGCTATACAGGAGAGAACAATGGGTCATGTTAACAAGATCTTTGCTGATCATGAGAGGTTGAAGATGAAGCTGGAGTTGGAGAAGAAGAAACTTGAACTCAAGGGTATTGAGTTGGCTAAGCGGGAAGCACACAATGAAACCGAGAGAAAGAATCTCTCTGAAGATCTACAACAGGTGTTCCACCTACTCTCTTATTCAAATATAAGTTAGGCTTAAAACTGAATAGTTTTGGTCTTTGTTGTTATCAGAATGCCTCCAAGAATAGCTCTCTTGAACTAGCTTCCATGGAACAACAAAAGGCGGATGAAGAAGTTAAAAAGCTGGCTGAATATCAAAGGGTTTAGTGTCTTTCCTCTTCTTATTCTCCCTTAACAAAGGCTTTTATTGTTCATTAGTACTTGTGTGATGTTGTAAACTCTCAGAGGCAAAAGGAGGAGCTCCATGAGAAAATCATAAGACTAGAAAGACAGAGAGATCAGAAACAAGCCATCGAGCTAGAGATCGAGCAGTTGAAAGGAGAGCTAAACGTGAAGAAGCACATGGGATCAGACGGCGACGCTGAGATTGTGAAAGAAGTGGAAGAAATCTATAAAGGTTTAACGGAGAAAGAAGAAGAACTAGCAGACCTGGACAAGTTTAACCAAACGCTTATACTCAGAGAGCGCAGAACCAACGACGAGCTTCAAGAAGCTCGTAAAGAGTTGGTTAACGTACGTATCAAAAGTGTTTGTTTTCTTTCTTTTTTTCACTCAAAACGTTTTAATCTTTTGTTTTTCTTGTAGATTATGAAAGAGTGGAAGTTAAGTATCGGTGTAAAGAGAATGGGAGAGCTGGTGACGAAACCGTTCATGGATGCACTGCAGCAGAAGTATTGTCAGCAAGACGTGGAGGACAGAGCTATTGACGTTCTCCAGCTCTGGGAAGACTATCTCAAAGACCCTGATTGGCATCCATTCAAGCGGATCAAGCTCGAAAATCAAGAAAGAGAAGTGGTAAGAAGACCAAAATGGTTTTGTACTGCTTTTGGTTAATGTTGTTGTATCCTTTCTCTCTGAAAGATTAAAGCTTTTTTTTATAGGAAGTGATTGATGAGAGGGACGAGAAGCTGAAGGAGCTAAAGGACGATTTAGGAGATGGTCCTTATAATGCGGTAACGAGAGCATTGTTGGAGATAAACGAGTATAACCCAAGTGGAAGGTACATTACAACAGAGCTGTGGAACTTAAAAGAAGACAGGAAGGCTACACTTGAAGAAGGTGTCACTTGTTTGCTTGATCAATGGGACAAGTCGAAACGCCGCTGATGCGGTTTTGTAGTTTCGGACAAATGTCTTTGAAAAGGAACTTTGGCGGATTCTGTTTTCTTTTTTCCTCTTCTTCTTTATCAGAACTTACTAGTGGATTATGGACACAGCTTTGATGTATCATATTATTGTTGTAATATAATTAACCTGTAGAACTTCCAAGTTAACTCTCATGTCTTTATCATGTAATCTGGAATTTCTAAAGTATAGGGGGAAATATATAACTATTGACATTTAACAGATCCAGATAAACTTTTAATTGGAGGCAGTATCATGAACTTTAGATATATCGGGAGCAATTTTATGAGATTTGAAATTTTTGCTTAAAGTGTTGACGACTAAGCAAATTGGGAAATGTATTCTATTGAACTTTTAATCTAGGACTAAGTTTGACAGGTTATGTCTAGGAGAACTAAGTATTTGACTTCAAATTATGATAGGTTATGAACGCTATGCTCCAACCGTTTGGAGTATTTTTCCAATCTTTCTTTCAAATTATGAATCTCAGAGTTGATTATGGGTTCATTCATGGGGGTATTGCTGTTTCCCCTAATGGAATTCATCTCAGTAATTTGCTTCTACAAAGCTTTGAGCTGGGCTTGTAAATCAGTGTTGACCACGGTGGCCAAAGGTTGGTCATGTTCACTTCTGATCATCGTCTAGGGCCGAATTGTTAGTATTCTTCATGATACTAAGAAAACATGAAATAATGCACTAAAGTAAGAAGAATAGATCAAAGGTCGTGTTTGTTGATCAACAGAATGTGTGTACAACATATTAGTCTGGAAATTCTAGTTTTAGCCGTTTGTTTATATAGTTGAAAGTGAATAATATTCTATGCACTTTCTTAGGGCTTAGTCATCCTTCTTATAGGTCTTAGAGCAACATTATTGGTGGGATGAAGAGAGAGAAAAAGAGAATCTCTTGTTTTGTTATTTTTTTTTTCTGGTCGTTGGAGAGTAAGGGACAGCCCTTAATTAGGGGTTTTTCCCTTCTCTTTCTTTCTCGGTTTCCACCCCCTCCCTTAAGGGATGCCTTAAGGGACTCCCAATAATGTTGCTCTTAGAGCATCTCCAAAAGAAACTCTATTTTAAAGTTTCTAAAATTCTATATTTGAAGTTTAAAGACGTTTTTCTCCAAAAGCAAAACTTCAAACTCAACTTTAAAACTATTTATATTTTATAATATGGTCCTTCTATTTGTCATAACTAATCTGAATTCATAAAACTTTTATAAATAACTAGCACATATATAAACATATTACAACAATATTAATTAATAAATATTCTATTAAAATATAAAAAACTAAATAAAATAACTTAATTAATATTAAACTTCTAACAAAATACCATATTATTCCATAAAATAATTTTCGTAATGCATCTATGATCTATTAGTGCATTTCGAAGTAAAAATGGCTCTCATCATTTTTACTTTGTAAATTACGAGCTAAAATTTGTTGAAATCAGATGATATTGATACTTGTAAATACATTAAATCGGAACAAGAAAGTAAAATAGAAACATAAAATATTGCTAAAAGACTAATTTCTTTTCGATGATATTAATACTCGTGAATATATTCGATATGAACAAGAAAGAATTGTAAGAAAAAGACATCAAAAACAACAACTACAACCATCTTCAGTTACACAAAAAAAATTGGACAATATTTGAAAATTTTGAAGGTTCCGGATCAAACTTACCTGATTATTAGTGTTGTTGTAATATTTAAATTTGTGTAATAGTTATGTCTTCATGTAGTTTTAATAAATCTTTTTGTTAAATTTCTTTTGTATACTATTGTTGTCTAAATCTAGTTTGAAATATTTTAAATCTTATTTTAAAGTTTTATTTAATTTTATGTGTAAAATTTAAAATCTGTAAACAAAATTTAAAATATTTATGAGATATAATTTTTTAAAGATTAAAATAATAAACGAGAAAATATTTATGAATCATAAAGGTGATGTGTTGTAGGGACCAAAATGCAAATAAAAATATGAAACTTCAAATTTGAAGTTTTGAGTAGTGAAACTTCAAATATAGAGTTTCACTCCTCAAAACTTCAAATTTGAAGTTTTGAAGTTTCTTTTTGGAGAGCAAAAAACTTCATATTCGAAGTTATAGAGTGTCTTTTGGAGATGCTCTTAGTAGTTCCATATCCTGAAATACGAAAATATCTTCTTTTATTAGAAGTTCTCCATTTTATTTAGAGGTGTAATGAAAACATGACCTGAATGCCATAAATCATTTAAGAAGTGCTTCTTGGATTAATTGTATTCAACAAATATAATATTAACATTTGTATATATAATACAAATTCTATCAATTAATACTCGATAAATTAATAAATATGATAATTAATAAATTTGAGTAGTTTCAAGCTGAGCCAATGCAAAATATGACACAATTCGATAAGATAATAAACTAATAAATTTTTGAAAAACCTTACATAAATATATGGTCCAAGTGTAAACATAAATTAATAATCAGTCTATATAAAATTTATATCAATATATAAATATATTGTATCTTTTGTCTTTTATTCATAGTGAAGTTTATATCTTTAATTTTTCTAAACAATTCAAAATATTTTAATATTATTTTGTCATTTTATACTTAAAAATGTATTTATATTTACGGTAAATTTTTCTATACACCAAATAATCGAATAAAAATAACATAAATTTTTATCCATAACAATTAATGAATGCACATACCGCAAAATCAAGTACAAAATTATATCAAACATACATTAAAATATAGAATTTTAGAAATGAAACATTTAAGAAATTAATAAAATATCATAGTCCCAACATTATTAATTTATAGAGTTTTTACTACATATACTTTGTACCAAACAAAAAAAACGAGTTTCATTTCAAATTTTCCGATTAAAAATACAGAAAAAATATAAACAGAGTTGTATATCTATTTATAGTCCAATGGTTTGTGTTTTTATAAAGGAAAAAAAAAAGAGAAAAACGAATAAAACAGTTTAAGAAATAAGAATGATGAAAAAAAAATTCAAGAGCTCTCTTTGTAATATTAGATATGTTCATTGATGTCGTAAAATGTTGTCTGTTTCATGTCCAAAGTTGCGTGTAAGAAACCTATACACAGATCGATATTGTACTGTCATTTTCTAAACTCTGGAGCCACATGTAGTTAAACATTTTCAGCTACACAAACTAATGGCTTCATATGTTTTCACTGAACCCCACTTTCCCGTTTCTTCTCAAAGAAAAATTGTGAGAGCTCCAAGTCTTGATCTGCAACACACAACTGAAGTCTACACAAACACAACATATTGAAAATGGAAAATGCCAACCAAGACTTCTTACTCTTACATGTGGACACTCCACACCAATCTCAGCCATTTACTGACTAGAGAATGGTCCGCTGCTCCTCGCAAGAAAAAAACATAAAAGAACTGAACCGCTTCTGACTAGAGAACTGAACCCAGAGAATAGTCTTCCTATTTGTTTTGTTAAATTCATATATATTATTAATGCCTTTCGTGCTAATATGATAAATCACTTAAAAACATTACAGAGACTGATAGACAGATAATTATTCCATTACATATCGCAAGACGAAAGAGCGCCTATTACATCTCTCCCTTAATAAACCCTGCGAACTTCTTCATGGCTTCAAGAGCATTCTCACAATCAGGTCTCGTCAAATGAAACACATGATCTTCACCTTCACTCTCAACCAACTCCACTTTCCCTTTCCAACCGTTCTTCTCAAGCTTCGCCTTGTAACCCCAACCTTGTCTCACAAGCGCATCTTTCTCAGCCACCAACACCAAAACCTTCCCGCAGCCCAACCCGGAGATATCCACCGAGTCTGACTGAACCACGTTGAGCCACGGATCATCCACTCCGTCTTTGTTGTTGGGACTAGCCATCATCCATATCGCTTCGATCTTGGACCGCACCGCAGCATCCGTTGTCTCCTTGTCGTCGACGGGTGCTTTCGACCAGAAGTAAGGATGAACCAAGATGATCCCGAAGATTCCTGAGTCGCTTAACTCGGGACTGAGCTTCTCTTTCGCAGCTCTCATCGCCATGTGATGAGCGATGTTCGCGCCGGCGCTGTCTCCGGCGAGGAACACTTTGCCGAAGTCGGCGTGTTTGTTTAACCAGCTCTCCGGTCCAGATCCGGCGATATGGGTGAATACCCATTTGAGAGACGTCCACGAGTCATCGAAAGAGATCGGAAGCGGATGCTCCGGTGCACGCCGGTAATCCACCGACACCGCTATGCAGTCGGAAGCAGAGACGGCCGCCGTGAGGAAATTGTGGTAAGTCGGTGAGAAAGCTGTTTCGATGATGAAGCCTCCTCCGTGGAAGTAGACGAGGAGAGGGAGTTTCTCATCGGTGTCGGCAGCTTTCTCCGGGAGGTAAACGCGGACGGAGAGGTTGTCGTCGGGTGAATAAACGACGTCCTTTGAAATGACGCCGTTTTCTGGGGTTAAAGACGGTGGGACGGCCGTTTCTCCCATGAGGCGCTCGATGCGGCCACTCTTGTAGATTTTGAGCAATGGAGAGTAGTCGAAGGCGATCTCGGAATCCATGGTTGGTTGGTTGGTTGGGATGATAAGATTGAGAGACTTTGATAGTGTTTGGTTTGTGTGTGAGTTTTGGGTTTATATTGAGAAATTGTGTGGGTGTGTGTGTATCTGTAATTCTATTGGAGCTTGGTTTGGTTGAGACACGCGATGTGTATTATTGTTACACGGAAGATCTATTTGCCACACAATTCAAACTAGGCGTTAAATTATTGACTAGTGAAGTTTAAGAGCTTGATTGGTTTTCCCGATACCACCCGCAAACGCAGCTTTTGCGATTGGTAGCGGTTGACAGCGTTTCGAAACAATCATACAAACCGCTACAAATCGCTTCAAACCGCTCCAAACCTCTTAAAATCAAAAGCTGGTTCCAGCTAGCGTTTGCGGTTGCGGGCGGTTGCGGGAAGATAATTTTTTTTTTTTTCTTAAAAACCATATAAATACAAAAAGAAAAATAAAAATAAAATTTTTAAAATGGAATTATAAAAATACTAAAATATATCTATTATATTTTAATTAATATTATAAAATTTTAAAATAAAAATATTTTCTATAATTTAAAAAATTTAAAACTATAACTTTGAAAATATAATTTACATATTTATTATAATATTATGATTTTTGATATTTTTATAATTATATAAAATGTAAATATTGTTAATTTATTATTTAACCGCTGCTGTATTTAGTAGTTAACCAGTCATAAGTATCCCGCAAACGCACCAATTTCTAACCGCAGAACCAGTCGTACAAATCTCTTAAAACCGCTAGAAACTGCAACCACCCGCATCCGCAAACGCCCGCAGCCGCAACCGCAACCGCTGCGTTTGAACCAGTCAGACCCTAAGTAGACATCTTAATCAACGGAGCACCTTCTTTTTTTGATACGTTTCCTTTTTTAATATGGGAATTTGCACTAGATAACAAAAAAAGGATATAAATTAGCTAACAGGTAATGGTACTGTATAAATTGTGGTAATACCAAGCGTGCCCCTAATATATGACCTGTTACACGTTACACGTGAGCTGAAGACACTGTTTATTACTACAAATGCAAAGAACTGAGGAGAGAAAGAGAGAGAGAGTGTGATAATAATGCAAAGAATCAAGAATGCTCAACTACTATTTTTCTTTCCTGCAAAAACCCAAAGCGCTTAGATCCATTTTATATGTTAAAAGATCGTCTCGTTTTAAAAAGTTAAACTCATTCTCTAGTTGTGTCTAAAATTTATAGAATTTATAACCGGTTATAGGTCTGATGTTTCGGTTTTATAGAATTTATAACTGGTTATTGATTCCAATATGAACTTCATGCAACATATGTGTCTAATATAGGATCGCAATAAATTATTGCTCCTAAATCCGGTTTCAATATGTATGTATGCCAACTATGTCAAATTATAACCGGTTGCCCCTAATATACGACCTGTTACACGTTACACGTGAGCTGAACACACTGTTAATTACCACAAATGCAAAGAACTGAGGAGAGAAAGAGAGAGAGAGAGAGTGTGATAATAATGCAAAGAATCAAAAATGTTCAACTACTATTTTTCTTTCCTGCAAAAACCCAAAGCGCTTAGATCCATTTTATATGTCAAAAGATCGTATCGTTCTAAAAAGTTAAACTCATTCTTTAGTTGTATCTAAAATTTATAGAATTTATAACCGGTTATAGGTCTGATGTTTTGGTTTTATAGAATTTATAACCGGTTACTGATTCCAATATGAACTTCATGCAACATATGTGTCTAATATAGGATCGCAATAAATTATTGCTCCTAAATCCGGTTTCAATATGTATGTACGTCAACTATGTCAAATTATAACCGGTTTTCTACATATATTGCTCTTCCTCTCCACTTGCAATCAAAATACATTTTGTTCTTCAACCCCGGTAACAGATAAACATTTTCGTCTCAGTTCGAGGAGAATATTGGCAGCACAGCACAATTGTTACATGGTTATGCAAATATTTAAAAATAATGCATAGATCTGCAATTACCACAAGGAATTTGTATATTCAGCTAAATAGGCCTTTTAATATTTTGTTTAAGCTTGTCTTATTTGATTAGTTTCTTTGGAGTTATTGGAACAAGAATTTTTGTAGAGTTTGATGATTCTAAAAGTTGAGGAAATTTCAAAAATTAAGTAGATTTAACAACTTTATCATATATATATATTTATATATATATATATTTATATAGATTTTCATTAGTTGTAATCGATTTATATATAATTCTATTGATTGTTATTATTCTTATAAAGTAAGAAATTAATGGTGGTACAAAAAAAATGGAACAACTTCAATTTTGTTCCTGCAAATTTAGTAAATGATCCAATTCTGACCTTTTCAATATTTTCATGTATCTTCTTCATTTTCCAATATTTTCACAGATTTTAAAAATCTTACAGTTATATACATGATATTCTCAAAGTTGAGTTTTATTCGGAAAAATAATAATAATTTACAATCCAATAACAATATATTTTAATAGAATTGATAAATCATGATATTTAAAACTTTTAAATACTAAAAGATTTGAATGAAATTTAAAAATTATCATACCAATAACAAAAGATTTTAGTAAGATTTTAAAATTTTATAAATCAATAATGATGAAATCTTCAATTCTATAATTCATGGATTCTCAAATCTCAAAGTGATTTTAATTCATTGGTTCAGTTTGAAATTGTGATTTTTGGGCATGAATATATACAGCCTATAGTATATAATTTAATTTAGATGATATTAATATATATATATATATATATATATATATATAATATGAATATTTATTAACGAGGTTTCATATTCATACGATTTATGATTATTTGTATCTTGTTTGAACAAAAAAAATTAAACCGTTCACAAAATTTTCAATGTGAGACTTTCGTTTATTAATTTATAGTCATTTTAAAAATTAAAAATATAACATATAAGAAAAAATCTAAATTTTCATTATATGTTTCATTTGATTGTTTTTAATAATATAAAATTAAACAAAAAAGAGAGAAAATACAAAAATTATCAAATATGTATTATTCATAATCATTAGTTGTCATACATATGTTAATCATATTAAATAATTCTATAGCTTTTATTTAATGAAAGAATATAGAATATTATTTTGTACACCAATAATCAATTTAATAGTTAGTTTAATAAAAATATAATATATATTTATATGTACCAACTGATTTTTCTAAAAATCATTTTAGTGATGACATGTGGTAACGAAAACATGTTGTATTGCTTCATGATTAATAGTAACACACTTGGTTGTATCATATTTTTTTTTTGAAACACTCCACACTTGTAATATCTAAAACTTGTAATATCTAAAGTAAATCAATTTTTTTTTAAAATGCTATTTTAATTGTACTGCTTATATAATCATTCATATTTTAGGATATTCCTTAAAATTTTAGGGCGTTATATTTCCGTAAAAATGTCCAGGCTTTATTTTTCGGGTTATCCGGGTATGGAAATTGTTTGAAAACTTTACGTGGTTAATAAAAGTAAATTTCAGACAGGAAAAAGAGAACATAAGAGATATATATTTCTTAGCTTAGCTTCGCCGCGAGCTGTTCGTGTTCGATTTTCCTTTTGGCACCAAATTTTTTGAAATCACCAAATTAGGGTTTCCTCAAACTGCTCCCCCCTCAAAAAGCTCTGAAATCTTTAGTTCGATTCATCTGCCTATATTTCCACTCTCTCACATGGCGACCGAAACCAAAGCGGTGGAATCTCCGGTCAAGAAAGATGGTGTTGTTGCTAATTCCGCGAAGGAGACTGAGAAGAAAGAAGCTCCTGTAAGTGATGACGGAGACAGCGAGGAAGAAAATGAATCGCCCGTTAGTGAGAGGCCAAAGAGGATAATAAAGAAAGTAGAGCCTCACATTTTGCATACTCCCTCCTCTCGATCTTCGAGGAGCAAGCCCGTGTCAGTTCTGCAGGTGGAGAAAGTTTTAATCTTTCTTCTTTATTTTTTTTGAGTTTGTATGAGTATGTTGACTGTTGATTCCATTGTTACAGGGTCGTGGAACACAGCTTAAGGAGATTCCTAATGGTATATGTGTTTTGTAATTTCTTACCACCACCTGATTGTTGCTTTTGTCTTTAAGCTCCTGTAACTCGGTTTTTTCAGTGGCTTATAAACTATCCAAGAGGAAACCTGACGACAACCTTTTCTTACTTCACACCATTCTTTACGGCAAGAAAGGAAAGGTGTCTCATTTATAGCTTTTCAACTCTTATTACGACGACCCCAATGCTGTCTAGGAATTTCACTGTTTTCTCGATTGCATGATTGATTTACTCAAGGGTTGTGTGAAAAATGAACTGTGCAGGTTCAGACGCTGAAAAGAAACATTGGTCTATTTTCGGGTTTTGTCTGGTCTGAGCAAGGGGTAACAAATAATTCATCGTCTAGTAGATGTTTAGTTCCAGGGACACGATCAGCCTTGTTTTGAGAGCTGTGTTTACTATGTTCTTCAGGAGGAGAAGCAGAGAGCAAGAACTAAGGAGAAGATTGAGAAATGTATCAAAGACAAGCTAATTGATTTCTGTGATGTGCTTGACATACCCATAAACAAAAGTAATGTGAAAAAGGTGAGTGATCAGAAACTTTGGTCTATCTATCTATTTTGTGCATGTTTGCTAATAATACATTCCTTCAGGAAGAACTAGTCGTAAGCGTGCTTGAATTTTTGCTATGTCCCAAGGCAACAAGGGATATTGTACTTTCTGATCCTGAAAAGGTATTCTAGCTCTTAGCAGCTGAATCTGATTACTGTTCTCAACTTAGAAGCTTGAGAATTGTTCTCTTTGATTTGAAATTTTAATACATAATACAGGAAACTAAAAAGCGGAAGAAGAGTACAGCCAAAAACGTGACTTCTGGAGAATCATCAGATGTCCCTGCCAAGGTTTGTAATCCTTAACCTTTTTCGTCTTTATAGTTGTGATTGTTCTTCTGATTCTTTCTTTTTTCTTAGCTCCCGACTGCTAATTCTAGTTGGTTGTTACTTGAAACTGTGTGGTCTTTATTATACGAGTAGCTTCGTCTGGGCTCCCTCATGAACTTTACCTAGGAAGCTCTATAATTCACGTTGTAAAACAGTTTCAAATTGCATCAACGCATTGTAAACTGTTGTTCATGTCATAGTTTACTAAGCTGTGCGTAGTAAATTAGCTCATAGTGTGTGATACCACAATGAAAATGTTTAGGAATGGTAGCAAATTCAACACAAGTTTTCAAGGCTGTCAACAAAATAGATGTGAGATGTCTAAAACACTGGTTCTTCACTATTTTTATTGGTTTGTAATCTTATGTTCATTGTTGTTCAGTTTTCCACATTTAGCTCTTTCTGTGATGAGGTTTCAGATTTTTATCAATGCATTGATTACTGGAGGAAAGGTTTCTGAGCATTTTCATGAATATCATTCCTTTTTATGTGACTTGATTTGTGAGCCTTTGAATGGTTTTGCATAAATATCCACTGTTTGTGTCTGTTTGATAATTCAGAGGAGAAGGCAGACAAAGGAATCTGGAAAGAAGCAAGACCAGCCATCCAAAAGCGAAGATACTGAAACCGAAGATGAGAAAGATAAAGCTGAGGAGAAAAAGTCAACCAATAAGAAAAACTCGTCAAAAAGAACTAAGAAGGAGAAACCAGCTGCTGAAGAGGAGAAATCTCTTAAAGGGTCTGCGAGAGCTGGTCGAAAGTCCTCTCTAAAAGTTGTTACATCAACTTCATCTTCAAGCAAGAAGCAAAAGGTTGATAAGGATGATTCCTCTAAAGAGAAAGGAAAGAAACAGACAAGTAAACCACAGGCAAAGGGATCCAAAGATCAAGGTTTGAAACTATTTCTTAGCTCTGCTAAATTTCATTATGGTAGTTCATTAAATCTTTTTATCATTAATTGTGTGGGTGCTCAGGAAAAGCCAGTAAGAAAGGTAATAAAAGAGAACCCACCAGAAAAGAAATGCACGTAGTGGTTGCCAAAATTCTGAAGGAAGTGGATTTCAATACGGTAGGACTTACAACAAATTTAACAGATTATATACAAACTGTTTACCAAAGTCTTAAACTTATAAGATATTTTTTGATCTTTGTATCAAAACAGGCAACTTTATCTGATATTCTGCGGA
Organism: Brassica rapa; assembly: GCF_000309985.2. Lineage (NCBI taxonomy): Eukaryota > Viridiplantae > Streptophyta > Magnoliopsida > Brassicales > Brassicaceae > Brassica > Brassica rapa. Next base: position 17,125,052 of record NC_024800.2, read on the forward strand.
AGCTTGGTATGTTTCACTTTTCTCAGTTTTCATAAATGTTATCTTCTTTTAAATTTGCAGGGATTGTTTTTTTACATTAAAATGTTTTCTTTTTGCTGCTTGTCATAATATTAGGGAGCCATTTTGGAGTTGATCTTATGCATAGAAAGACAGAGGTGAAGGATATCATCACTGATGCCATTGACGAAATGAGTGCTGATGATGAAAGAGAGGAAAACACAGAGGATGAAGGTTGAGAAAAAGAAGGAAGAGGAAGAGTGAAAGGATTAGCTGTCTTTCTTCTCATTTCTGCATATCACATATGAAAATTAAGAGAAAAAACTGTGACAGGTTTAACTTAATCTTCATGTGTTTAATCTTAGGGGTGATTTACTAAATGGGATTTGTTTGTACTATGTTGTATTATGTAATCAGTTAGGCTCATGTTGTTTCAGGTTCTTCCTTCAACTTGTGTAGCTGTTAAGTTTCTAACTTATTATTTATTTACAACTGAATGATTGGATATTTTGTGGGTTTGATTTAATTGGGATGTTTGAAAGGATTTTTAAAATTTCTCTCTATCTTTTCATGTGTAATGACAGATTACATGATAACTTCTTATGTAAGTTTTTTTTTGTGACATCAAACAGTGAAAAAGTGGTCTCAACTATTAGATCGGAATAGAACAAATAATATAACAACGTTTTTTGTGGATAGATTTTGTAGTTCTACATAGAGCATCTAAAATTGCATTATGACTCCGAGGAATGTAAGATATCTTGAATTCTTGAAGAGTATGTTCTCCAAGCATATGGTTTGTGAATCAGTGTTACTTAATGGATATGATGTTGTAGGAACAATCATATTCTCCGAAGAACCAAGCTTGACACTCTTTTTACATGTGTATCATCCATTATAGGGGATCCTTGTCTATCCTTCTAAATAGTTTATCGTTATGAGCTTCCAGAACTACCATTATCCAAAGATATAGATCTATATCCAGTTTTTGAGTTCATATCTAGTTTTGAGTCTTCAATATTGTTCTTTCTCCAAAAAATAGTATATATTGGCATGGTACCAGGAAAGTGTTTGGGTTCAATGGTGTTGTTGACAAACCATACCTGTAAGGCTGCTGGACACTCAAAATTGGCATAAGGGACTGACTCATCAGGATCTCCACTAGGACAATAGTTAAACATCGCATACCTGTAAGGCTGCTGGACACTCAAAATTGGCATAAGGGACTGACTCATCAGGATCTCCACTAGGACAATAATTAAACATCGCATATGACGACATGTCAAGTTCGCTGCCATATAAGGTGGCACATCTTTTGAGGAACCGTTATTCTCCAAGCAAAGTCTTGAAACATGGTGATATCGGGTTTCAAGTATACCTTCTCTTCTTCATTCTTTAAGATATTCAGTGCTATGGCCTAAATCGATCATTTCTTACCTAGTATCTAGACTTAACTGTATATTGACCATTTTTTGTGAAACTCTATCAAAATGTATCTCAATGGGTGATTCGGTTTATGGCCAAACTACGAATCAGTGGTATATCCTCTTGGACAACCAAATTTTCAAACATCTCAACATCCCATTCTTTCAATTCCCCTTTGATAAGATCAATGACAGCCATTCTCAGATGGATCACTAGGACGTGCTAGTCTATGTGGTCTCTTAAAAATCCAAGGACCCTTCCACAATTTAATATCATATCTTGAATGAATCTTTTGTCCAATCGCCAACATTATTAGTTGGATTGCTGCTGAAATGTTAGCATATACATAAAAAAATATTTGTAGAACTTATTTGCAATGGCAAACTTAGTCTATAGTACTTTCCACGCAAAACTCGAGCTGGCAAAGAATTTGAAAAATGAATCAATCGTCATAATTGTTTTGCTAGGAATGCTAAATTAAACTCATGGATCATACGAAATCCAGTTCCATAAAGCATCTCCCATTTTGCCTACATACATGAGTAGAATGTGATTATATACATTTGTCTTTTATTAAATGTATAGAGTGTGACTATATACATTTGTCGAACATACTAACTGAACAAACATGATTCTGATATTTACAGTCACTAAACCAAACCAAGATATATCTGATAGGAACCTTGTATATTTTCTGAATTTTATTTTCATAACTCCATGTTAATCTTCACGTTGGTCGTAAAAGTACTTTTATTAGAGTATATATACGAAATGTAATGGGTTACATTGTCAATTGGTTTATGTCAATTGTTCCAGCTATAAAGTTTGAAATAATATATTGGTTTAAACTTGAAACAATCAGCCAACGTATAATGAACTAATAACAAAAATTAAAGAAGAAAATCAAGATAGATAAATTTGATAGTTTTTGTTAAATGTGAAAATAGGAAATATACATATCCCCAATAGGTAATTACATAAAATTTATAAAGAAGTGGAGAACTTAATTCTAGAAAAACATATATAACATCCGAAAATGCATATATATTATTCCGGATAATTAATACTCTACTTGGCACACATAATAAAAAAAACTCAGAAAAGTACGACAGCTAAAGGGTACATATGGTGGTTGGTATATGAAGTTGGGGTAAAAGTGAACATTGCAGTCAACAAGGTTGTTTACTTTCATGTAGGTGATGCGGAAGAGGACTGCTTGCCGTTTTTAGCGTTTTGTCCATCTTCAACCTCAGGCCTCCGATCATTTCCGCAAGTACACTTGTTCGCTTGACGAACCTCAGGGGATGACACTGTGCCTAGCTTCAGGATATCGAGGCTCACCTCAGGCAACTTAGCGGCTTCCACTTCTTTCTCTCCTAGATGCGGCGGCGTTTTACAGTATTTGTAGACCACGTAGAGTATCATTTGGAGTGCACCGAGAGCAAAACCAAGCACATTAGGGAACTGCAAACAAATGTTTTTTAGAGGCAATAGCATGATAATTATTTAATACACTCCATTTTCCACTTTCTAGCTTATGAATATAGTACGTTAATTTTTACGAAAAACAAAAAAATATAGTACGTAAAAAAAACTTATGACAAAAGTAAAGCTTACAGCAAACTTTTTTTTTGGTGTAAAGTTTACAGCAAACTTGTGCGGCACCGATAGAAGTTACGTAGAAAATATAATTTCTATGTAACAATAAAGATAAAAGACTCTAATATATATTGAACTTCTTTTGGAAAAGCTAAATTCTTTAATGTTCCATTGGAACATAAAGCGAGTCTCTTTATAAATACAGTATGTTTATAGTTTCATTGTAAAGGACAATACCCAAAAAACAATTAAAGAAAGCAAAACCCTTTTGTTTGGTATTGTCCTTTTCTTTTCGTTCAAAAAGAAAGGACAATACAAAACAAAAGGGTTTTGTTTTCTTTAATTGTTTTTTTTTTGTAAATTCGTATCACTCTTTTTATCTATGAATCTATGATCAGAACCTCAAAGTCTCAGGTACACAAGAAACAAAAGCACCCACTTTCATTTAGTGTACTTTATCATAATGATAAAATTAGAATGATGATATGGTGAAAGGCATAATAATATAATGTAAAAAACATGTTAATGTATATTCACTTTCTTATAACCAAAAAGTTCAAATCAAGGTTTCGAAACTGAGTACGTGTTTACGCGTGTCTTGACCGTACATATGGATCATCTACACAAAACATGTCTACGTGCAGTATCATATACTTGTATATATATGCATGTATGTAATCATATATATAGACATATAAAAAATGGCTTACAGCAACATAGATGTCCTTGAGAGCAAGACCATAAAGGAGCCATACGACAGCACTGATTGTGAGGGTCAAGGACAAGCTAAAGGGCATGTACTCTACACTCCTTGTCTTTATTACTGTCCTCTGTGATTTAAATCATAAAATATGTTAATAATTGAAACTAATAATAATTAGCCACTTTTTTTATATTCCCTCCGTATACAAAGGATTTATGTTTTAAATTTTGTTATTCTATTTGAAAGATTGTTTTAGAGTATAGTTAATGCATTCGTCTTTAAAACTAATACATCAAATAAAATATTAAAATATGGGTGATAAAATTTTATTGGTAAAACCAAAATGTGATAAACAGAATAATATATTTATTGTTTTTAATATATGAAGTAGTCAAAACATCAAACATTTGAATCTAGGGGAGTATATATTTAGTAAGCTTTCGAAGTGCTTACTATTATGCTTAGAGGAGCAGCGAAAACACAAACAGAGAATCCGACACAGATTCCTCCGATGATCTTGGCACGTGTGGTTCCTTTTGCTAAGAATTGGCATAGAAGGAGAATCAGACAGAATCCTCCAAAGTTCATCAGAAGAAGCAACTTCACTGTCAACATCTGCGTCCATAAAGGAGTGTTTTAATTAGCGGATTGATTTGATTTAAAGATATATTCTTTTCATATATGAATTTGAGGGTGTTTATGTACCCGGGCTTTCTTGGGTGCGTATGCAAGGAAGATAGAGATGTAAATAGTTTCTATGAAGCATCCAAAAGAGTTGATGGTGACGAGCAGGAAAACATCTTTCTTCTGCGTTGCGTAGTAAAGCCAAAGTGTCGCACTGAAGAGAGCCACAACGTAAGGAAGAGACTGAAACCCTTCTGTTGTCTTCTTCTTCCAAACCCTATAGAACGTTGGCCTGCAACCATTTCATATATAGGATCTCAATATTATTATAACGAAATATATATATATATATATATATATATATATATATATATATTGGTGTTACAAAAAAATAATAATATATATATATATATATATATATATATTGATATGCACGTAGACATATGTATTAATACGTACTCAATTTACATAACAATATTTAATAGACGTTGAAGTAAGATGTCAATATATAACTTACACAGGAGAGAGGAACACAGCGAAGGAGATGACATTCCCTGGAAATTATAAACGAATATAATAAAACATATGGTATTAATAGATAGAACTACATCTCTATAAGTACACTCGTTGATAAAATATCTATACGAAATCATCACAAGCGTTAGTATCATACCCATCAAACCAAAGACAAAGGCCCATGTGTTGTGAGTGTCGAAGAGAGGCATGCTTTTCTTGTTTATTTTTTTTGTTTAAATAATCTGTTTAGGTTTTTAGGAGGAGGAAGAAGAAGAGAAGTCGCACTTAGATTTGTAAGTGGTTTCTCCTAATATAAAAGCTGATGGCACGAACTTAACATTTCGGGGAATTCACGTATATATAGAGAGGATTACGGCTAAAGAGAGGAATGGGGTTAATGTGGGAGAGATGGAAAAAGTGATATGTTAGTGTGAACAATAATATTTCGAATAATTTTGGAAAAGTATATTAAAAAGCATTAGTGTCTTTGTAGATGTACAAAAAAAAAAAGCTGTTATAGACATAAAAATAAATCACACGCTAATCCATTACCAAATTGTATCCACGTTGACGTGCAAAAAAAAGAAAAAACAAATCCCTTACGAAAGTAACTGTTTTTGGGTTTTGGTTTAGGAGAAGAAAACCTAATTAGTTGTATTACTAATGATTGTCAGTCTCAGTTTAGGCAAGCTCTTTTTTAAGGATTATGTTAGGCCTGTTCAGTCCGGATTTTGGTCTGATTTCAGTTTTTTTTTGGGTTTTCAATATTTTGATTTATAAAAATTAGTTATCATATTGGAATCATATCTAATTTAGTTCGATTAGGTTTTTATACAATTTTTTTTTTAATATTTATTTAGTTCTATACCAAAAACACAATTATATATATTTATCTTTTATAAAAAAAATTAGTATATATGATTAGAATTAGAAATCAGATTTAGTAAAACATAAATATCTATTCATTACTCTTACTTTAAAATATAATATTTTCTATTTTATTTAAATATTAAAATAAAACTAAGAAAAGAGTAATATCATACTATTATTATATAACTATATTTTAGCACAAATATTTATTAATAAAAATAAAAATTATGGTTTATCTAAAAAGATGAACATAATAAAAAAAACCTATTTAACTTAAAACAAATAAAACAAATTATTTATATTTTAATTATGAATATCATATTATAAAACAATTATGTATATATTATTAATTTTACTATAATTTTTAATATAAGTATACTGATATATTTTAATTAATTAATTTTTTTGGTTTCGGTTGGATCAGTTCTTATATTAACCATATCTATATACTGCCACTTTTTAAAAATAAAATTCATTCATTTTATTTGGTACTACCAAATCTAAACCACTTTTTCTATTTTAGTTTGGTTTAATTTTAAATATTTTTACCTGATTAAACGCCCTTAGATTATATGGATGATTGATTGGTATTTATCTCACTTCTTAACTTTATTTATTTATTTATAAATCATTAAATTTTGTCAACAATGATTTAGTTTTAATCTTAAAGTTTAAAGCCTACATCAAAACTCTATTAATTTTTACGAATCACAATTTAGTTTTATATCTAATGCTACATCAGAATTTTTAAAGAATTGTTTTTCTTATGTAATGTAAGTAACAAACATATATTTTTATTTTTATAGACTGTATCATTTGAAAATGAAAAAATTATACATAATATTAAAGAAATTTAATAATTATAAGTAAAATTTATCACTATTTAGATATTAACTTTACTACAATTTGTAAAATTTATAAATAATTTTATGCTTATTTAATATTAAAACTTTAAATTACATAAATTTCATTTTATATGACACTAAATAATAGTAAAATTTCGACATTTTATATTTTTCTTATTAATATATAATATTTTAATTTATATAAAAAATAATTATTTTGTATATACATCACATATTTCTCATGTTTCACTTTAAAATATTTAGAGCCAAAAAGTCACAGTTATAATCAAAATAACTATAGCACAAATCTCTACAAAAAATCTACATCAATAGATTTTTACCTACAACCAAATCACCTATGTTATAAATTTACAGCTATATTTTATATCTGCAATCAAACTAATCATCTGCTATATGTCTAGATTCTACTGGTGTATATATACAATATAATTCCTAAAAAGAAAATCTTCCAAAATTCCTGAAAATGTTTTAATGACCAACCGAATATACAAGAAGAAAAATGATCAAAATAAATTTTGTTGAAGTGGTAAAATATCCATACCCTCTATATATATTAAAAATACAAAATCATTTTAAAAATAGAATATTCGAAACTTTTGGTTTTGAATTTTTTTGCTGAAATCTTTTTTTTTTCGATTTTTTTTGCAAAAGTTTTTCAGAAAATATTTTTAAAATTATTATTTTGAATTTTCTATTATAAATTTTAAATTCTAAACACTAATCCCCAAACCTAAACCCACCCCTAAATTTAAACTTTAAATCTAAAGTTAATTATACAGGTTCAAATGTTTTTACATCTTTAATTAAATCTATTTTGGACATTGTAACTCTTTGGAGTTATTTTTGTGATAAAAAATGTTAATGCTTCTTAGATTATTTTTCTACTAAAACTAATAGTAAAGATAATATTTTGATAACTTAATGAAATTTTCTAGTATTAAATTATTTTTATTCTAATTAATCTCTTGATAAGTCTCTGAAAGTTTTTATGAATAGACAAAAACAGTTCTGATTAGGAAACTCTAAAATTACATATTACCTAATAATTCTACCATTATGTTGGTTTTGGCAAATCGTATCTATTCTATTAAAAGGGAAGCAGTCTTGATAAATCTACTTATAAAGGTTGTTTGGACCTTTTTATTAGACTTAATTTTTTTGGTCTTACCTTAAAATTAGACTAACAATATGTTACCATATATTTCTCTAACAATAATTTATTCAATTCTTTTATTTATTCAAATATCACTCCTAAATCTTAATCATTACTATTATTATATTTACCATTTTGACTTTTAATCATAAAAGAATTAAAACTAATGTTTTATATTATCACTTTTATCATATAATATATAATTTAAAGCAAGAGAAGTTACAAGACATATATGTGTACATTCTAACTTCCTCTTTCCTTTATAATAACGTAATCATATCATATATAAACTTTATTACTAAAATCTCATATTATATAGATATTTTCATATTTAAAAATGAGTTTTCTAAAAATATTTCATCAATCATGTTTTTGTACAATAACATTAAAAATCTATATCAAAAGGTTGTTGGACCCGATATGGACGTAATGGATCCATATATGTTCAGGTATTTAGGATCCTAAGAAAATTCGAAATATCTAAAAAATCTGAAAAATATCTGAAACACGAAAAGTACTTGAAACTCCAAACAAATACCCAAAAAAATTCAAATACCTAAAAATTCAAAATCTTATTCAAAATCTGTCATTGAACTGAAAATACCCAAAATTTTATCCAAATACCCAATTTTTTTTTTAATTTGAAAATTTACCTGAAATCAAAAACTATAATCGTAAATCAAAAACCTAAAAAAAATATCTATAATGCTGGAAACATATTCGAAATATCGAAATATATCTAATAAACACAACATATTTATGATCGGATCTAGGGTAGGACCCAGATTTAAACAAAGACCTGCGGGTCCAAAAGAAAACTCCAATAAGTTATCTTCTCTAGACCTGAACTAAACCTATATTTCCAGGTCGGTTCGGTTTGTTTTTTTGATTCGGATATAATTCTCATGTCTAAAAAAAATTTACATAAAAGTGTACATATAAAATATCAAATAAACTGATTCATAGATTATATAACTGTTAAAAATAATATTTTTTATATATTAAGACTTTGTATTATAATATAATCTAAAAAATCTGCGCTTTCCAAGCGCGGATCAAAATCTAGTTATTTCCGTATAAGAATAAATATTTATGATATATGGTGATTCTCGGTTATCTTTTGACCAAGTTATTTGTTTTATAATTTTTTTATTATTTTTAAGCTCATGTACATTCATAGTGTGTTACTAACTAAACCTATCCTAGTAATTACAATGGGAAACATTATTTCAAAAACTTTTTGCCATGTAGCGGAAAATAATATTTCAAAAAGTTATGTGCCTTTATTTTTAAATGTATAAATAGATACAATATATATTTATAAATTGCTAAGGTTATAAATTACACCTTTTCTCTATCACTAGAATATAGATGATTAAAAGGATACTCATTATTTGACATAAAAGAAGAAGAAGAAGAAGAAGGATACCTCATTATATAAGAAAAAACTAATAAAATGTCTGTAAGAATCGGTTTGGGAGATCTAGCAATTGGTCACAAAACTTTATGAGATTCTTTCTCTTCATGCGTGACCGTGTGTTAAACGCAACGTGAATCCCTAAAACCGTGCGAATATACAGCTTAGCTTTTGATGATGTGTGAATTAACATGTCTTATTATACTTTAACGTTAACAATCAATAAAATATAAAGAAAACATGCATAATAGTATAATATAACTAATCAAAACAACAAAATATTATAGTTTTTTAGCAAAAAAAAAACACACAAAATATTATAGTATAGAAAATGTTAAAGAGTAAATCAAAATCTTATTATATAAAGTTTGGTTCTTCAAAGTTGCCAATTAACATGATCGCAACACATGACAATTATATATTTAAGATTTTGACATATGTTAATCTATCTCATAATTAAAAATATATAAACTAAGATATTAACAAAAACAAATTTTATTAAAAAAACTATAAACATTATTTAATAGTAATTTTCTTTTCTTCAGAATCCCAATCAAAAAATAATTGCAAAATATTATTTGATACTAATTTTCCTTCTAATATTGTGACATGTATTTAAATATATAAATATTAAAAATATATATAATAAGATAATAAAAAGTAATTTTGAAAATGGCAACCTTTAAAAACAGTTAATATTAACTGGAAATAATTATTTGATAGAAATTTTATTTTTCTAAATCCTAGACAAAATATAATTATAAAAGATTATGAAATATTAATTTTATTTTCTAAAATCCTAAAAAAACTGTAAAAGAATATTTGATAGTGGTTTTCCTTTTTATAAAAAAATCCTAAACAAAAGAAATTTGTATCATATTTTTAAGTCATAACCAAAAGAGATCGCGACACATGACAATTATATATTTAAGATTTTGACATGTGTTAATCTATCTCATAATTCAAAAATATATATACTAAGATATTATGAAAAGCGAATTTTATTAAAAGGAATTATAAATATTATTTAATATTAATTTTCTTTTTTTCAGAATCGTAATCAAAAGATAACTGCAAAAGATTATTTGATACTAATTTTCCTTCTAATATTGTGACATGTGTTTAAAATAGGGCTGTTCAATATGGTAAAACCAAACCGTACCGAACCGAAATAGACAATATGGTTTGGTTTTGGTATATACCATATAAACCGAATGGATATAATTTTATAAAAACCGTAGGATTTGGATATGGTTTGGTATATAACCGATTAAACCGAATAAACCGAACAAAACCGGTTAAAAATAGAAACATGAAAATATGTATCTATTTTATAACAATACATGAAAATCTATTTGTTATATAAGTTAAATTTGTGTTAATAACTATTACTATAATTTTATAGTAATAAAAAACCTTAATTTGTAAAACATTTGAACTATAACTAAATAACAATACATCGCAATTCAGACATCTTATTTTCTAAGTCTTTTTTTGATCTTTTTGCTTTATTTTAGTCTTCACTAAATTAATATGAAGATTATAAATTTGATGGAAAATAATTAATGGAAAATTTTTAATTGAAAAGCATGACTTTAATGAACACTAAATATGAAAGAGTGAAAAAACTTTTCTTTCATGTTTCTGTTTTGTTCATATTTTTATTTTCAAAATATCAAGCTTTGATTTTAGTTATAGATTTGATTATTTTATTTGATGGTAGAAGCATTTTTACTTTTTTGTTCATTTATTTGAACATGTAATATATTTTTAATAAATGATTGTGTTGACAATATGACTCTAAAATTCATATAATATGATCTCAAACAAAATAATTATGTTTTTTGGTATAAAACCGAATAAACCGAAAACCGACGGTATATAAACCGAACCGAACCAAAGTAAATATGGATTTAGAATGGTAGTTATATTTTACTAACCGAAATACCGAAAACCGAAAAAAACCGAACCGAAACCAAACCGATATCCAGATTGAACACCCCTAGTTTAAATAAATAATGATAAAAATATATAATAAGATAATAAAAAGGAATTTTGAAAATGACAACTTTTAAAAACAGTTAATATTAACATGAAATAATTATTTGATAGAAATTTTATTTTTCTAAATCCTAGGGAAAATATAATTATAAAATATTATGTAATATTAATTTCTTTTTCTAAAATCCTAAAAATTTAAAAGAATATTTGATAGTTGTTTTCCTTTTTATAAATAAAAATCTTAAACAAAAGAAATTTGTATCATATTTTTAAGTCCTAACCAAAAGAGAATTGTAGAAATTTATTTGATAATATTTTTAAGAGAGTGTTTAATGATGAACATGATACTAAAAAGTATTTAATTAACAAAAGAAGTGTAAAATTAGTATTGATACGAATTGTCAAAATAATAATTTTAAAATTATTTATTAATAACTAAAAATAATTATTTGATAGCAGTTTTATTTTTTTTCTGAAATTTTAAAGAGAAGATAATTCTAATAGGTTATATTACAATAATTTTCCTTTTCTAAAATTTTAAACAAAATTGTAAATAGAATGTTTTCCTTTTTTAAAAAATCCTAGCAAAATAAAAATTTAAAGATATATTAAAAAACATTAAATTATTACATAAGAACATGTATAATGTTGTCATTGACTCAATTGGTGTATTTGACTTTCATTTCTTTTTAATTTTCATTCAATTTTTTTTTTCGGGTTGTGTTCAATTCAAATGTTTAGGTATAGTATTTTCTCTAATCCGAAGTACAAAATTTATAACAATTCATCTATGCACCAGGATTATAAAATAGAAAATATTAAGTTGAACTTATGTGTGAAAACGAGTTTAAATTATAAAATATATCTCAAACAATATATGCAAAAAATAATCATAAAACTGTAATAAAAGGATTTATTATTTGTGATTTTTATTAAATTAAAACATAAAATTAAAAACTCATTGCAACGCAACGGGCTCATATCTTGTTAGAAGATAAAAGCTGATTAAAAGTAAGAATAACCAAGCAATGACATTAATAGATCCTCATATAAATCATATTAAAAGTACCATGAGATGGTGTTTCTAGTAGGTTAAAGCTGATTAATTCACTAAACATCGTACTATAATACTTTTTATGTATAACAGTATGCTATATTATATTTTACTATATTTATGAAATAAAATTATTCTATATTATTTACCTGCAATAAATCAATATATTAAACAATATTTATTAATTCAATAATACTATTTTATGTACTCAAAATCAGAAAATTAGAACTTAGTTTTAAAATCACATATGCTTCACAAAACAGAAAATATGCAAAATAAAACAGTATCGCCATTGATTAGAACAACAAAATATCACAGTATACATGATATATGAGCTAGCATTTGTATTCTTCTTTCTGCCGGATCTAACTTTTGTATAAATAGATACAGTATATATTTATAAATTTCTCTCCATCAAGTCTAATCTTTTACGGAAAAATTGTCATTTAATTTACCAAAAATTCTAATTTGATTAAAAAAAACATAAATTTTTTCTTGGACCATTTAAAGCACCAATTTAACTTGAATAGTCATATTAAACTTCAACTTAATTTGATTAAACTATATTAAAGATAACATTAACTCGGATAACAAATTGATTAGACAGAGTTTATCGTCGTGTCTAGCTACATCTTTGTTGAGTCCAAACAACGTCGTTACAATTTTTTTTAAAAAAGTTGTATTTGTAAGGAATCAAACCTGTGACCAAAGCTACATCCATTGTAAACCCGAACTAATAGACCACTTACAATTTTGTTAAGTTAAATAAATATTAATAGATATTATTATTAAACATTCAAATCATTTTCTCCCAACCTAAATCTTAAATCGATCATTTGTACCATTTAGGTGTCATGCTATACCAATTATAAGTGCAAAAATGTGACCACAATGGTATTAGAGAAGGTAAACCGAGAGATAAAAAAAGACAAGTAAACACATATGATTTATTAGAATCTCCTTAAATAACCTATTACAAGATATTCTTAATTCAGCTTTTACATGTCTGGTGTTAACGCCATAACACATGCTACTGAAAGATTCCTAAGCTATACCGCTTATGTCTCTTCTCTGTCAAGTACTTCAGTAACTGTTTTGGCCCGACCAAAAACACACTCAAGAGCTTCTCTCTCTCTCTATAAAATCAGTTTATGTGTCTCTGTCTCGATACATACGATCCCTTAACTATTTTATAGTTATACTTCGCGTTCCTAAAACCCTTGTCCAAGGAACCCATGAATATGGACATCTTCCATATCAATAAGTGCAACTTTTTTTTTTCTCGGAATGAACTTATTCATTTTCGCTTTAGTCATAGACTTGGTCGATCTTCAAGTTTATTCCTTTTTTTCCAAGATACACGTTTTCTCTTTAAGTCTACACGACTCCAACTCAGCACCTTGCATCTATACAGTCTTCAAATCATTCAACACGTTGTATGCGTCAGAAACTACGTCAGCGACTATTTCAAGGTAGACATCTTGCAACTTCAAGCAGTACCAAGAGATACTTGTATCTCCAGAGCTGAGAATGAGATATCGCAGACAATGAACCACAAATAGGAATACATGACTAGAGGAAACTAAAACTGGTTCGACCACAGAAAAAAATACATACACGAAATAATATCCTGATGAGAAAGAGGAGCAGGATCTATGAGCACTAGATCCACAACAGTCGAGAGATCAGGAGTGACTAAGGTCTAAATGGTTGGATAACCAGCCGGGATAACATATATATCAGATGCAAGGCAGAGACGGACCAATAGTGGGTCAGCTGACATATGTTAAATTTAATTCTTAGCTGTTTTTATTTTTCTGGACAGAAGATTTCCTAGATTATTTAATTAGCATTATTCTCATTTGACCTCCTACCCTTAGCTCGATTCCATGTTGTGTTATTTTTTTTACTGTTTTTTAAAAGATCATGATATTAGGGATAAATGTCCCACATCGGATATTAGAAAGGATCCTAAGCAATATATAAGATAGATGAGTCACTCCACTTAGCACCAATTGGTTTTAGGTTGGAAGTCCATCTAGCTTAACATGGTATCAGAGCCCGATCCACACAGTCCAATCCGATCCATTATCGATCCAGCCCAAAGTCGGCCCATCGATCCTTGCCCGAGCATTCCAAGATTGACGCTCAAAGAGCCATCATCTCGAGAGGGCGTATTAGGAATAAATGTCCCACATCGGATATTGGAAAGGATCATAAGCAATATATAAGATAGATGAGTCACTCCACTTAGTACCAATTGGTTTTAGGTTGGAAGCCCATCTAGCTTAACACATGACATCTCTAAAATCTAAAGCTAGGTCCGCCACTGGAAGATGGTTGATGATATAAAAATCTAAAGCTCGGTCATCATGCTCACTTTTGGTTATAAATTTAATTTTCGATGAAAAATTATTTAAAAAAATTATAAACCTCAAATACTATTCTGCTCTCGATACTTTATTTTTAGTTTTCAGTTTAATAACTTCAAATAGATTTTTATACATATGATTTTTAGGAGAAATATACTGTTTTCTATGTTAGTCACCGTGACGACAAAGATATATATACGATTATGTTATTTCTAATTATCCTACGTGCATGGAATCTTCCCACGTCACACAATAATTGGTCATAGTTCTACCATGGCTGTATAAATACTGTTTTTCGTTTAGATTAATTTAGAGAAATAAGTTAAAACAATTGATTAGACCAAACAAAGTTAAAACAAATGATTAGACCAAACAAAGTTAAAACAAATCATTTGTTTTTTTCGGCGGTTTTTTTTAAACCATCTAATTTAGTAAGTTCTTACGATCACCAGACTCGAGTCAAATTTCACAGCTAAGTTTAGCTTAGTTTGTTCCTGCTATTTAAACATTTGCGAATCATCACATATATGTAACGGATTTAATTACGCCCTACCCATTAAAATTACAAACCTTAACCAATAACTAATGCACTTGATTTACTCCAGATTTATTTTGATTTCAATAGTTTACTGTATAATTTATGGTGTGACTTTTCTAGTTTCTTGTCGTTTTCGTAATTCTACGTATGTAATTTATGCGATTTAATATAGTTTTGAAATATAGTAAAATAACTGACATATGATTGACGTGCTTATGCTTCATGAATATATACATATATATGTATATACTATTATGGGTTTCTTTATCAATGCAAACAATCAAGTAAAAGGAAATAAAAATTATTAATAGTCCCATAATTGGTTACGTTTCCAAATTCCAACCTCCTCCACCATCTAAGAACCACTTGGAAAGTTCACACAACTTGAGCCTTTGCTTTAAAAAAAGGTCACACACCCCATTTCCTTTGAAACTCTTTTTATATTTTAGGATAACTCATGGCGATATTTAGAATTGTAATATTTGTGATGATAGATGCTACAATACTAATGTAGTGGACTAGTCCTCATCTAATAATATCTTTCAGATTTTTCCAATCACATGTATACTAAAAACAAAAATTCCACAAAATAAAGATGGAAAAGAAATTTAAACTTGATTACAAGAAACAGAAAATCATGTTACTCTCTACTCTTACTGAGAAAATTCATAAAAGACATTTGATAATTGATAGTTTATTTTGCTTTACAAAACATATGAGTATCTCAATATCGAACAAGAAATAGCGCTACATATAAATATATTTTTGAACTTGTTCTTTGTAATTGAAATGCTAATTCTATTCCAGTCATTCTTTTTGGTTAATAATTCTTGTTTTAATTAATCTCTAACCAACGTAAGTTGGACTAGTGATGATTAATTCGATGGATTTTCGGGCCCAATATGGTGAAATCCTGATCCGATTCATGTTGTCCACACGGATGTAATTTCGCTGCGAAATTACATCCGTGTGAATATTTGGAAGAAGATCTGTCATGGGTTGCATCTCATACTCATGAGTTAAGTCTGTGTCTTTAATAGATCCGGGTTTAACCTTTAAAAATGACGAACGAAAAAATTATGTCATAAATATCCCGAAGGCTTTGAGTAATTAAGATTTATTACCTCTAATTCTTAACATAAGATCTAACAAGAGTACTATTTAAAACAACATATATCACCCGTCTTAATAGTTTATTTCTTGAAGGTTTTTCTACTAGATAATGGTCTTTTTAATTATTATTATTATTATTATTATTATTATTATTATTATTATCTAAAGAAGGAAGAATTTGAATGGCAAAAATCTCATATAAAGAAAAAAAAAGAGATAAAAAGCAAAAGAAGAGGAGAGGGGATACAACACTAAAATGTGGCTCTTCTATTATGCATAGTTGCTCTCAGCCTCTCCATGCAATATCATTCTCACTCCGTATTTTTTATTTTTCCTCTTCGGTATATATCTTTTATTACTATTTATTATTTCTCTGTTTCATAATAAATGTCATTTTAATATTTTTTTCTTGTTACACAAAAAGTGCCACTTTACAATTTTAATGTAAATTATATTTACTTTCAGCTGAAAATTAATTGCAAACTGCATTGATTTTATAAATAATTTTATTTATCTCAAATACTATTGATCAGAGGGGTGTAATTAATAATAACTTACACATATTTTAGCTACTTTCTTAATTTGTATGAAAAATATCAAAATGACATTTATTCAGAAACGGAAGGAGTATTCGTTAATAAACCAACTTGAATCACATCAAGATGCAGGCAAAAGCGGGCCCGATGGTTGAAATAATTAGAGTGTAACCAAAGGGTGCTAGTATAATGTTACAAAAATATTTAAAATAAAACGCAAATTTGTAAATTTTAGATTCGAATTCTGATATAAACTAAATTATCATTTGTTTGATCAGACAACATTAGATCATGCTTTAAACTTTATTAAAAAAATTTGGAGTTGGGTATCTCGTCTGTATCAATTTTCTTTGGACTTTGCCATAGACGCCTACACTTATTTTTTTAAAAAAGAAGCCTGAGTCGAGAATTCTTATGTTTTTTATGATAAATTTTTTTTTTTTTTTTTTTTTTTTTTTTTTTTTTTTTAAGAATTCTTATGTTCAAAATCTGATTCTTAATAATTATTTTTCATATTTGAAATATACACGGTAACCTCAGACTGAATAACAAGTTGATGAGAGATACTTGATTTCCATACTATAAAACTATCGTAAAATTGAACGGTTGGCATACATTCGAATACTCAAAATCAAAATAGATTATTGTATTTTGAAATCAATTTTTTACTATATACAAGAGTCGAACGCTGGTCTCTTGTTAACTGAAGAGGAAAGTAGACATTGACCAAATGTAAATCATACAATCTTGGGATTAAATTTCACTTGATATAATGGAAAGAATCACAAGAAAGAGTGAAATTCCACTATTTCTTATGATGGCGTCATGGTTGATTTTCTACTCCAAACTTTTGGCAACTAATTAATCATGGCTAACCATGTCCATCGTAACTCGTGTTGAACGTGTTCTTTTCATGCAAAATTTTGTTGTATATTGTTGAAGATACGAAAATGAAAATGAAAAATAAACATCCATGAAGATAGCAATCACGTCGGCCTTATCTCGAGATCTTATAAAAAGAGAAAAGATTAAAAGAGAGATTGGAGATGATATGATATGATTGGCCGGATTTGTTATTGCCAATTAATAAAAATGCATTTTTGTTTATTTAGAAGACATTTGTGTCAAGTTTTTTCTTTTCATGCCGCCCCTAACCTTGCATATAAGGTCGGATAAAAAAGTTGAATTGATTTCATGTCTTGGATTTAGGAAAAGTTCCAATTAGTTCATGTGCTTTGGTCCATTTGCTTTTTTTTTCTTCAGAATTTAGAGAACCTCACTAAATTAATAATTAATAAATTAATAAACACTATAAACAAAAATTATTGTTGGTTCTGAATCGAACCAGCATAAAAATGAAAGAAATTTGATAAAATGATATGATAATATTTTTAGAACTTCTACATAAATAACGACATAAATTAATAATTTTCATAAATAACAACATAAATTAATAATTTTAAATTTATGTATGTATAAATTTAGGCATAAATATTATAGCAAAATTCCGTACAAAACATATAGACATACATAAATGACTTCAACAAAATAAGAAAAGAAATGATTTTTAAAATTTTTTTTTTTTGAAAATGACATATTATATTAAAATAAGTAAACAACAAAATTTTGAAAAAATCAAATAAAATAAAATTCTATGAAATTTTGGACAAAAATATCTTTATAATTTAATAACTATGAAATAATAAAAATTCAAAATTCAAACATTAGAGGTTTTATAATTGCAATTCTTTAGGGGGAGGTGAATCTATGAATAAATTTATTAGAAAGCATAAATCATTGTTTCACTATAATTTATTTTGGTTGTTCAAAACATTGTGGCCCAATAGTAAGGATAGGCTCTTTCTTGCACTGCATGTTGCGAGGTCGAACCTTGGTGGAAGGAACTACTGTACAGTTGTCTCTGTACATCCCACACGGATATAAATTTTTTATCTTCAGCATGTTTGCAAGCCCGGTTCGCGAGCCTACCCGCCCCGAAAGATTAGTTTAGTTCTGTTGAGACTTGGAATTTACTTTGAGTTATCAAAAAATATTTTTTTGGAGATATGTATAGATTTCATACTAGTTATCAAGGAAAAAAATTAAACAGAGCACATACCATGATACGTTGTTCCCTGCTTCCTCCACTGTCTGCATGTAGTAGGATGCATGCAGGGCTGGCCCTGAACCATGCTAAGTGAAACATTTGCTATAGGCCTCTAAAGTTTTAGAAAAAATTACATACGAATAGGTCCCAAAAAATATTTTAAGCCCCCAAATTTGTAAAAAAAATTTTACATAGACACAAGCACATCCACAAACCTCCAAAATCTCAGGACCAGCCCTGGGTGCATGTGCCATGTAGCGAATGGTTTGTTTATTCATTGCTAACTTAACTATCGCGACTAAAACCTAAAATTAGTTGGGTGAAACTATTAATTTACATTAAACTGTTGTTAATTACCACCCAAACCCTTAACTAAAGCTAGCTATCGAATATTGACCAATCACAAATTATGGATAACCCATAATATGATGGAATTTTGACATAACCAGGGCAATCTATATCATATTAGTTGCTAATTTAATTACGCAAGTGTGGTCAAGTGGCAAAGCGGACCTTTGAGAAACTAAAGAACATGGATTCAAAACACACTCTTGAAATATAATTACATATGCGTGGTCACATGAATATGAGGCCATACTATAGATCTCTTTTAAAAATCCAGAAGAACGTTCATTTCCGGGTTGCACTTTTTCCTAAGAGATTAGTCTTGGCCTATATCTGAAATACCCTCATGTTAAAAAAAAATTAGTTGCTAACATTTTTTTACACAAGATGGTTTTATAAATTTCAACACAAAACATTTGTAATCAATTTTTACAACAAAAAAAAGTTTAATAATGTTAAATATAACAACATTTTAATTAGCTAATCTTTCTTTTACAAGTTTAACTAACATAAATCTTAACACTAGTAACATTTAGTAATTTACTAACTAATTCACACAAAAATAAACCTAAAATCAAGACAAACAATCTAACATATAACAATCTAAAACAATATAAATTATTACTTAGATGTTTTATTGGTGGCTGGATATGATTTTTTTAAAAAGAGAAAAAGCTAAATAATTTTTTAAAGAGATGTGAGTTTTGTAGAATGAAAAGATAATTTTTTTTTATTAAAATTTGAATATTCTGATAGATCGAATTCATCAGAAGTTTGTTATTTGCCAAAAATTTAGACGACAATATTTTCTGTTTCAAAATATTTAATTCGATCGAAAATTCATCAAAATTTTCCAAAAGTTTTTCAACCAAAAAATTATTACTGATATCAAGGCGTTGTTGTCGGGTTGCATCAGAAATTTCTATGACCAAAGTCATTAACCCAATCAACTATAACAAAGAGAATGAATTTTTACTTTTCAAAAAAGAAGAAGAATTTTACTTTCCGTTTTTACCACACATATCCGTTAGAACTAAAATCTCATATGCTCTTAAAAAAAAAGTTATATGCAATATTTTTAATAAGTCTAACATATGTTTTATTTAATCTATATTTTTAAGAAATGTGATTAAATCAATTACCTTTAATTCATCTAACCAATCAGATGTTTTCGTCTTATTTATCTCTCTCGTCCCTCTTGTTCCCTCTCTTCTCCTAATTCAACATGTTCTTTCTCTCTCTTTCGGAACACCATTGTTGCGGACGTGCTTTTACATTTGATTCAGTTCGTACTCAACACTACATTTTTTGTCCGGCAAGAGCCCGCCAGACTTGACTTTGATTCTATACATTACTCCTTTACTTGAAATCGTACATACATGATGACAGCGTATATGTGACCAGTGGCGGAGCTACACCTAGGATAGGAGGGGCAGCTGTCACCATGTGTTTTTCAAATCAATATATTTTTGTACTGATTTTTTTAGAATGTCCTGGTTGATAATTCAAAATTATAGAAGTATTCAACTGTATTTTAAAGTTCTATCCCGGATAACAAATATTTTTAGATCCACCACTGTATATAAAAAATGTTGTCCGTACATGGTAAATTAGTAATTATTAAACTGCAATGAACTGAACTTGGGATTAAACGAATTCACACTAATTTAAGGGTCCTAGATTTGGTGTGGGGGTGGGTGGGGAAACCACATCAGTAATTAGTCCACTTGTTATTTTCTCAATTCACGGTAAATGTTAGAGCAGTGACGACTGAGTTTTAGAAGCTGAAAAAATAACTCTTTAAGATGTTGATGTACCTGTCGTGAAGTACTACATGAAGTACTTGTATGTTTTACTCTCTGTATTAGATCCGTCTTGCACTTTCAATTGATATCAGAGCGGGTCACCTAAGTCATTGGTTAAGATCCTGAAAACAAGAGGGAAGACTGAAGACATAGTAGAGCAGGAAGCATGGTGGTTGAGCTGAAACAGTGTCTGGACGCTGAAGCAGTATATGGGCGCTAAAGCAGTGTATGGGTGTTGTATTCTAAAACTCAATCATCAAGAGGGAGATTGTTAGTACAGTGATGACTGAGTTTTTGAAGCTGAAGAAAAACAACTTCTTAAGGTGTCCATGTGCCAGTCGTGCAGTATTAAATGAAGTCGTACAAGAAGTGGTACGTGAAGTGAAGTTGAAGTGAAGGTGTGTAGCTGACTTGAAAACTGGAATTGGAACCTACTTAGAGCTGAAGTAAAGACTAGTTGGAAGCTAAGAAAGCTATGGTTAGCTTGGAGAAAAGGTAAATCATCAGATTTCCAAAACATTTTGAAGAAGATTTGAAAATATTTCATAAAGAAAGATATGGTAATATCTCTTCTTTGGAAATTTGGCTAAGGCAAGCCACGAGATCTACTAGTATAAGTAGAGAAAGATGTGTCTTGGGATATGTACCATCTTAAGAGACGCATAAGGGCTTTGGTGTTGAATTAGAATAGATACAAAGCATAAGGGTTAGGGGTCAGAGGGGTTATTGGGTTAGTTTGATCTAGGAACATGTGAGGCTAGTGTCTCTGTCTGGAGTGTGACATGTAGTACTTTGTGAAATAAATAAAACATTATACTTGTATGTTTTATTCTTTGTATTAGACCCGTTTTCCACTTTCAATAAATGTGTTTAGGTACAGTCATGGTTGATAAACGTACATATAAGTTCTTGATTTTTTCATAGATACAGTTTCTTAAAGTTAAATTTTTAGAACTTGTTATAATCTTTAACAAAAAATATAAATTACATATGGAAAATTATTTTACATAATGTTTCTCAAAAAATTTTTTTTTTACATAATTATATGTTTAAATACATATTTTGATTTTTTATGCGTTATTTATTTTTAATAGTGTTTGTTTTAAGGATTACAAATTTATTTCAAAATTACATATACTCTTTACTATAAAACTTATTTTTCTATTGGAATCGATTGCAATCATGTGATATAAACCAACCCAAATTTAAAACTTATTTGCTACTCGCTACTTTTTTTATTAGAATTATTTGATTGAAATAATTTTACAAAATATAATTGTGACAACCCATCCCGGTCACTCGGAATCTGGCTCACAGTGCTGCAGCGCACCGATCCTAACCCCTCCATTATTAGTTCTCTCTGACTCCATAATTAGGTTGTTGGTAAGCTTCGAACCCATGACCTCACCTTTCAATAATATTCTCACAGGCCAAGCTGTCACCAATTGATCTGCAGTTTAATTGGTGACAGTTTGTCTTGTGAAAATGATGTTGAAGGGTGAGGTCCTGAATTCGAGATTCACCAACAACCTAATTATGGAGTCAGAGAAAACTCATAATGAAGGAGTTGGGATCGGTGCGTTGCAGCGCCGTGGACCGGATTCCGAGTGAGCGGAATGGATTGTCACAATAATACCCTAGCAAAAACTCAAATAAGTTTGTTAAGTTTCTAAGAGTTATCCGTTGGGGATAAGATTTAACATATTAACGTACCAACTTGATTTTTCCCCCTCTGTTCGTATGATATACTAATTATTGAATGCTTTATTAGCCTTTCTATGAGTGAACATTCCACTCGTCTTAAAAGAGATGTAGATAATATCACAACTCTGTTATCTTATTACCAATTCATTTAAAAATATTTCTACTTTTTTCTTTTGTTGTTGTGCATTAGAAGAACATTGATAACTTTTTTTTTTGGGAAATCATGTATGTTTTTTATCGTCTTCCCCAAACTTTGATATAACACTTAGTAAACTGGATTGTTGTATATATATTCCATTGCTTCTTTCCTAGTTTTAGTTTTTTTTTTGCTTATAAAAAATTTGATTCATGAAACCATATAATTGTCTAAATTCATCTTTCAGATAAAACAACTTACTTATATGATTAAAAGATTTTCAAAATAGCTATAGTAAGAGAACATATTAAGTTAGTTAGCTTTTTATTATTTAATCTCCACAATATAAATGATTGACAACCATATAGTACACATAGTTTATATATGTGCAGTATGCATTATCCAGATATCATATTGCCTTTAATGGTTAAGAAATTTTATTGAATATGAACTTTTAAATTAAATAAAAAACACTCGTCATCCATCAAGGGGAAAATGTTTTAAAAATTTATTGTCTTGTGTACAGTTGGCCGGCTGCTTTGGTGCACCAATATGCATGTGTCCCTCTTTTCCCCCATATTATCGTTATCATTAATATTTTTTATGATGCTCATATCCTAATTAGAGTATTATAAAAATCATTATAGATAATAGTACTCCCTCAATTCCCGAAAGAAATTTTTTATAAAATATTCACGCATATTAAAAATATAATAAATATTTACAATTAAATTTATTGTTTATTTCACTACACATTTTCCAATATCTATCAGCTAATAATATTTAATCAATTCAAATATTTTTAATTAGTGTTTCTTAAAAATATATAATTTATCAACATTAATTACTTAAATTACCTTAAAATTTTAAAAAGCTATTATTTTGGAACAAAAAATAACTCTAAAAAATTTTACTTTTAGAAACAAATGGAATATTAATTAAGAGATCTTTTAAAAGCATTATAACACCTTTTCTAGGTGTATGGATGCATAAACACGAAGTAATTTTATCTACTTGTAAACTAGTTATTAATATCTGAGGACCGAGACTAGAATGTATCTATAGTCTCAGTAGATCGTATAAGAATACAGCTATAAGAACTCAAATAAAAAACTCTCTTTATTAATCTCTCTTAAGGAATACACTCAAAAACCTTAAGCTTATCAATTACAAAATACTCAAAACTCACAAAGGTATACAACACTCTTGTAACTTTTTATATAGAAAATATATTTTCTAAACTCATTAGGAATATATATTTCCTTTTCTATAATCCTAAACTCTTTAGGATAACTTAGAGTCTAAATTATCTTTAAGTTTATCTCCAACATTTTTCCCCTTAAGTTTAAAACTAACTTTTTGAACTCAAACAAGTTCTTTCATCTCCTTGAACTTGATTTTTTTAAGTGCCTTTGTTAGAATGTCCGCCTTTTGCTCGATACGTGGAACATGTTGTACTTCAATCCGCTCGTTCTCAACACACTCTCTGATGAAGTGATATCGCTTGTGATATGCTTACTTCGCCCATGAAAAATGATATCACTCAAATTACCCTAAGGAGTGAATTACTCTCTCAAATACGAGGTTAAGATGTAGTACTTAGGGATCGAATCCAGAGAGAGAGTCTAGGATTACATAATAGATTATGGTCTTTGCAATAGGCTAGATTAATTGGTTTATAGGTTTTAAAGCAGTAAATGAATTGGTGAGCAAGGTTATTGCTCGATTGGTTTGTTTTGAAGTTGTTAACAGTTGGGAGAATAGCTAGATTTAGGTATATTCTCAAGTATGATAAGTACATAAATTAATTTGGGTCTTTAGGGGTTTATTGATATTAATTGTTCTTGAATTCAAACTCAGATATAATCAATTAGATTATCTAATATGGATCTCGGATTTCAACTGTCGTATGTTAATCACGAGAAATTGTCGATCGATTATTCGTTACGAATATCGATCGATATACCTTTCAAAATATCGATCGAAAGGGCTGTCGCTGCGTCGATCGATACTTCTTCCAGAAAGTTTTACGGACAGGTTTGATTTATATTCTCTAACTCACTAGATTAACTCTCATCTGTATCTAGTCAGTTAGATCATACTAGTTTATTTTCAGGTATTGAGTCAAGCAAAGACTTGATCTCAATTAATCCTAAGATCTAAGATTCAGGGTTTATCAACCCTAAGCTTAGTAGTAAGAACAACTAGATGAAAAACTAATTAAATCATCCTAACAACAATAGCAATACATATATCAACTTTATGAGAATCCTAAATCTAACAGTGAGGTTACTCAGACATATTCATAAAAGACATAGTTATGATTGTCTGAATAATAATGCAATAAATAAATAAACAGAACAGAGTAAAGAAACAAATGGAGTTAAAGATCTTTCCTCTATCAAGGTGTACAGATCTCTCTCTCCAATCCTAAGCTCTCTCTCTCCAATCCTAAGCTCTCTCTCTGTAGAATAGTATGAAGCTTAGCCGTCAACAATGGCTTAGAAACTAAATTGGTCATGAAACAGCCTTGGCCTGTTTTCTGGGATCACTGTCGACCGACACCAATGATGTTTCAACGATCGACAGTCTTTCATTTCCTCGACAGCTTCCTCTCGCGAGACAGACTGACCACTCTTCAGTAAAACGGACATAACGTCTGCTCTATGATGCTGATTGACCTCAAACCGGTGACATTGGAAAGATAACTAAAGCTCTATCTTGTGTCAAAAGATGCGCTCAATCTAACGGTACAAAGGACTCCATCCATAGCTAAACATCCGACGCATTTGTGTAGAACTGCACTCAAAAGGCTCCAAAATCACTATATTTCTCCAGAACGTACCTGAACCTGTAAACACTCAAATAGACTCTATATAGTAGTAAATATATATTAAAACACTTGTAAACCATGGCTAAAAGTGGATAAAATTCATGGTCTATCAACTCCCCCAAACTTACTATTTTGCTTATCCTCAAGCAAAACATACTAGAGCAGTCTCTCTGAGAGAAGTTTGAAAACAGCAGGGATTCTCATGATTTAAAATTTAGAATCATCTCTGCAATATTGCAATCCACATCTGAAAAGTCCTAATCACAAAAGCACATTATACCATATCCTAGCTTAGCAACCAAATTCACCTAGGCAACAACTTAGCAAATCATGTCTGACATTCCCCTCTACCAACCTCATTTCTTAGCATAAATAAAAGTGCAGGCTTTACCTCGGGAGTATCGATCACAGGATGCAAGGATTTTCAAACAAGTATCTGGATCTGCAGGTAAAAGTTAGTTCATATCTTTTCTCTCTACTAATTTCTCTCTTTAATCAAAATCTGCTTCCATTGCAGGATCATTGACCAAGAGGACATGCTTCCATGAATCAAGCCTTAATGGTGGTTGCCACCAAGTCCTGTTAATTTCTTTTTGACCTATATTCAAGAATTCATGTGAATCGAACCTTGATGATTGCCGCCACCAAGTCCCGTTCGAATTCTTTTTGTTGGAGTCCTTATGAAGCAAGCATTAATGGTTGTAGCCACCAAGTCCTATTCGGATTCCACCTAACTAACACCTATTATATATATATATATATATATTTTTTTTTTTCTTTTTTCTTTTTCTTTTTTTCTTTCTTTCTTTTTCGTTTTTTTTTTTGAAAATAAATATCTCTACCTATAAATCTAGGATCGAAATAGAGAGAAAAAATGTGATAAATCTACACAAGGCTTTACCTTCCAGACTTGTTTGAAAAATCCGATCTCATGTATACCAAGCCCCAAGACAAGCAGTTGTGTCAAGTTTAGTGTTGGAGGTCAGCTTTGGTTCCTTCGAACAATCTCAGCAAGTATGAATAGTTGACAGGTTGATCCACTTTAGTATCTTTAGTACTATCTGCAATCAGTAAGTCTAAAATTGTGCTAAAGAGTGATTAAATAACAAGCAGAAATCTAATCCCCTATATATTATTTGAGAAACATTGCAATATTTTTTTGTAGCCACATGTCATCACTAGAATGATTCTTAGAATCCTTAAAGAAATAGGTTGGTCCATCTAAATATATAATAAATTTTTTATTAAACCACAATAAATACATTATTAATGTGCTTCATTATTTCCTTAAATAAGATTACAGAATTGCCTAATGTGGCTAAAGTATATATGACAATTAATGATTTTGAATAATAAAGATTTGATAAAAGTAAGTGTGTATTATAATTATATTTGTTTAAATTTAAGCAATTAAAGTAAATTAAACAATCATAGTAACCATATAATAAAAAATAAAAATAAAAAAATTTGTTTATATATTATATTTTGAATTTAAAAAAACGAGTATAAACTACTAAAACTGTTAAAAGTTTTACATTCAAATTTTGTGATCTATGATTTAAAACATTTGTTATGACATGATACAAATAATTAAAAAATAATATAAGTTGAAAATCTCATTTAATAAGTATCAAAAATAAAAGATATATAAATATATGCATCATTTTAAATTAAATTATATGCCCTATAAAAATACATAAATATCTTAATTTTGAAATTTACTTTGAACATTTGTTTGATAAAAAAATTTGAAAAAATATTGACAACTTAATTTTTTAAAATAATATAAATTACTTAAACCATTAATCCCATAGTGAAAATTTTGTTATCACTAATTTAGATTTTTTTCTATAACATATACAAATGATAAAAAAAATATGAGCAAAAAGCATCATCTAATAAATATTAATATTAAAATATACCATATATATGTTACTATCATTTAAATTTAGTTATATATCATATCAAATAGAAAAAATATTTTTTTCGATTTATAAAATTTATTTATATATTCGCACCAATTTAATTATATAAGTAGTAGATAATGATTTTTTAATTATTCAATATATATTTATTATTTCATAATATGCTATAAACATATAATATATAAAATAATATATATATATATACTATATATATATATATATAATGTTCATCCCGCGCAGGACACGGATCTTAACCTAGTAAGTTCATTATTCCCTTCTTGACTCAATAAAACTCTTTTGAAAACATTTGATAAGGCTCACAATAAAATAGATATCAGTAAACATCCCCCAGACTTAAATCACAATGTCCCAGTGTACATCCAGTCGGAGTTATGGTGAGAACAAATCATAAGTACACAATTTAACAAGTTAGAACGATATACATGACCGGGTTAAGTGTCGATCGATGGAAAGGAGTTACCATCGGTCGCTGCAGGTGATGTACCCCCAAGTCCCGTTCAAATTCTTTTTGTTGGAATCCTTATGAAGCAAGCCTTAATGGTTCTAGCCACCAAGTCATGTTCGGATTCCACCTAAGTAACACCTATTATATATATATATATATATTTTTTTTTCTTTTTCTTTTTTTCTTTTTTTCTTTCTTTCTTTTTCGTTTTTTTTTTGAAAATAAATATCTCTACCTATAAATCTAGGGTCGAAATAGAGAGAGAAAATGTGATAAATCTACACAAGGCTTTACCTTCCAGACTTGTTTGAAAAATCCGATCTCATGTATACCAAGCCCCAAGACAAGCAGTTGTGTCAAGTTTAGTGTTGGAGGTCAGCTTTGGTTCCTTCGAACAATCTCAGCAAGTATGAATAGTTGACAGGTTGATCCACTTTAGTATCTTTAGTACTATCTGCAATCAGTAAGTCTAGAATGGTGTTAAAGAGTGATTAAATAACAAGCAAAAATCTAATAAGTTCATTATCCACTTCTTGACTCAATAAAACTCTTTTGAAAACATTTGATAAGGCTCACAATAAAAAAAATATCAGTAAACATCCCCCCAGACATAAATCACACTGTCCCCAGTGTACATCCAGTCGGAGTTATGGTGAGAACTAATCATATGTACACAATTTAACAAGTTAGAACGATATACATGACCGGGTTAAGTGTCGATCGATGGAAAGGAGTTACCATCGGTCGCTGCAGGTGATGTACCGTCGATCGATATTGACATGCTCTCATCGGTCGATTTTATAATCGTCTACTCGGATTATTTTTATTTTTTTTTATATTTTTTTAAACTAAATCCTAAATATTCTAAAACTAGAAATGGGTTGCCTCCCATTCAGCGCTTATTTTAAGTATAGAGAATTGCCTTTCTTAATAATGACTTACAAGAAGTCGGTATGGTCAACCTGAAGGCTTCATAATCGAAACGCAGAGGAAGACATGGTCTACAAACTAAAGAAACCAATTTATGAACTGAAACAAACCTTGAGAAATATTATTTAAAGTTTGCTGAAACCATTACAAAATTCGGTTTCAAAGAAAATATCATAGATCCATTTGTATACCTCAAGATCAGTGGGAGTAAGTTCATATATTTGGTTATATATGTTGATGATATCTTATTAGCCAGTAGTGACCTTGGTCTATTGAGACCAAGAATTATCTCTCTTAGGAATTTGCAATGGAAGATATGGACGAGACAACTTCTTTGATTGGGATTGAAATTTTCTGTGACATATCATTTAGTAATTTAGGGTTGTCTCAGAAAGCATATTGATATATGGTGTTTTTCACATCATTGTATAGGTGTTTTTGTATTGATTCGAGTCCTTAATCCGAGTCAGTCTAGTCCTTTTTGATCTTTTACAGGTCTGGAGTTGGTAGAAGAATGAAGAGAGCGTGCTTGAAGAGAAGCTGACCTTTTGGAGCATTTTGCGGAGAACACTCAAGACGAACA
Source organism: Brassica rapa (assembly GCF_000309985.2). Lineage (NCBI taxonomy): Eukaryota > Viridiplantae > Streptophyta > Magnoliopsida > Brassicales > Brassicaceae > Brassica > Brassica rapa. The sequence goes on from NC_024800.2 coordinate 17,154,670, forward strand.
GTCCCGAGACTGTTCTCAAGCAGAACAAGCAGACGGAGTGATCCCGAGGTTGCTCCCGACAAATAAGGAAGCTTCTATTTTCGGGAATTAAGGCCTTGTTGCCCTAATTTCTTTTCTACCTATTGGCGCCTCCATATAAAGACGCCACCTATCCTATTTTATTTCTGACGCTAGTTTTTACGAGAGAACTATTAGCTTTTGCGATCTGCAACTTGTAAGGGAGAAGAATCCATTCTCTCATAGAGAAGACCATCTGAACCCTTGTTTACTACTCTTATTATTATGCAGTTTCATTCAGTATCTATGTCTTTGATTGCTTGCATCATGATTGAGTAGTGATCTAGCTCGCCTAGGGTTTTTAGGGTGTTGAAATATGAGCTAAACATAGATAAGCTATTCTTGATTATTCTTCATCCATACTATTCTTAAGGTTTCCATTAACCTGATCACTTGATGTTAGATCCTAAGTTTATCGCCTAGCTAACCGCTTAGGAGAAAGCTTGACATGTATTGGATGAGCTTAGTATCCCTAATCAGCGAAAGTATATATTAGGGTAGTAAGTGAACTGATCGGACCTGTCCTCTAAGGCTTGCAGTCGTTTCTCATCTCAACGACAGTTAGATGATGGGATCGACCAGCAAAGAGATCACCACTACGACAGTGGGGTGTTCCAGCTGAGTGATCCGAGTTCTAGAAAGTACTGCACCGCGCTTGAATAATTGTTTGGCTCTCGCTCAACACCCAATGAAATACCCTAGGTTAGCTTCCTGCTAAATTGAATTAATCTCTAGTTTACCTGTTTTCCGCGTCACCAATTGAATTGAAAACCATTTTCTTCTTAGCTTGATACTGAAATTTATAAGAGTAAAGTGTAGACTGGTCCTCTGGATTGAATCTAAAAGTACTATAATCACAACTGTTAACTTGGCAGTAGCGAAGATTCTTATTTAGTGTATCAAGTTTTAGCGCCGTTGCGACGGGGACCAGATTTTTTTACCTCTACTTTTCGGTTTCATTTTAAGTCTAAGATATCTAACTCGCCTCTGTTTCTTGTTACAGCTAATGATCCAGGTGCATGACCAGTAGACATACTCGGAGCAACGCACAAGGACCATTGCATCAGCTCACCAACGAAGAACTAGCGAGATTAGAACGTCAGAACCGTCAACTGCCTCGACCTACAAGCACCAACATGGGTGATCATCAGGATGATCTTACTGCTGCATTTGCACTCATGCAACAACAGATGCAGCAGATGCCGCAAACTATCCAAGCGAACGCTGCAAACCAACGGAATGCACCGGAGGAAGTTGATCAGATTGGCCAAAGGAATCTATTGCGTAATCTACCTGCTACGCGATCCGCCATCAACCCTCCACCTTGCACTAGACAAGACTTTGAGATCAAGCCCGCCTTGATAGGTCTGGTGCAGAGGAAGATCTTCAACGGACTTCCTGCAGAAATACCGATGGACCACATTGAAAACTTTGAGAAGATGTGTGGGTTCACTAAGGCGAATGGAGTACCACCAGATTACATCAAGTGTACCTTGTTCCCTTTCTCTCTCGATGGGAAGGCTGCTCGCTGGCTAGATTCCCTACCAACTGGATCGCTCACCACATGGGAACAAGTCAGATCCGCTTTCTTGAGCCACTTCTACACAAAATCAAAGACGGCAGCTCTGAGACAGAAGATCGCCACCTTTAAACAGCTGGTAGATGAGCCGTTCTGCGACGCATGGGAGCGATTCAACGTCTACCGCAGGGAGTGCCCACATCACGGTTTCGAAGAAGATTATCTACTCGGAGTTTTCTACGATGGAGTAGGTTGGGAGTACATGAATGCTTTAAACTCAGCCAGTAATGGAGATTTCATGACCCAATCCACTCAAGGCGCTTTCGCGTTAATTGAGAACATGGCCTCAAGCTCAGCTGACAGCAACCGAGAGACTGACCGCACCCAAAAGGTGAACAGCATCGACAATAACAAAATAGATGAGCTCTTCGCCAAGGTCGATCAGCTGATTAAGAGTAATCAGAACCATGTCTTCATCATGGAAGAGTCTCCTCAGGATAAAGGAACCACAGACACTACATCAGAAGCGGACCAGGCGACTGAGGACCACCATGAGGTTAGCTATGTGAATGGGCAAGGATGGCAGTTTAAGAACTATCACCCGAACCCTAACGTGAGGAACAACCCCCACCTGTTCAACAACCCTAAACCCGATGGTAACGCAGAAAATGCTCAAGGCAATCAGGTTCAGAACAGTGGCTACCAACGGGGGTATGGAAATCAAGGAAGAACCTTCGTACTCAGCCCAGATCAGAATACTCAGTTCCACAACCAGAAACAACCGACTATCCAGCAGCCTGCACAGCCTGCTCAAACTGCTCCACAGGACGAGATGAAGAGTCTCGCCAATATGATGAGCCAGCTGCTCCAAGGACAGCAGATTCAGGGAAAAGCACTGAATCAGGTCACAAACGACATCAATAACCGAATGAATCACATGGTCAATGACCTGAGTGCCAAATATGATAATGTCTCGAGCCATATGAGGCAGATGGATATTCAGATTGCTCAGACTGCTGATAGTGTGAAGAGACAGCCAGGCACTCTTCCTGGAAAAACAGATAAAAATCCCAAGGATTGTAATTGTGACACCCCCGATCATAGATGACCGGAAATGACACGGTCGATGTTCCTCGATGGTCGATCTGAGGTTCTCAGAATACTTCCGATCGCCTTAGACCAACAATCAAAGAACACCAACGCTCCTATCGGATACCACTCTAGGCTTTTCAACCCGAGAAAGCAATACCTGATAGTTAGTTCGTCCGGACAAGGACTAATATCATATGGAACCCGTACTTTAAAAAAAAACATTATTTATATATCATTCAAAATCATCTTACAAAATTTGTTATAAATTAACCTCGAGGTTTTCGGTCTACAAATCTTATTCATAAGATATATCAAAATGACTTTGCAAGGATAATAAAACTACCGCTGGCTAATGCCGTTCCTTCCCGTCCTAGAGTAAAGGTCTCCCACCTACTGGTTACCTGCATATCAAATGAGTCATGAGTAACTAGTTTACTCAGTGAGTCTAATCCCACACCCAAACACATATCAATAGTATCCCGAGCAATCGACACCATTTGAATGCATGGGAATTATATTCCATAATTAATATAAGGCCTCTCAATCCATCCATGTGAATCTATCTTAAACATCACCTCCACGATACCCGCCAATCACTCATACTCTTAATATATATATATATGCTAAACCCGGAAAACCACCAAGGCTAACCGAGCTTAACGGGGAATAAATATAACCATCATCTCCATCAGATATTCCAAGATAGAACATCCAACGCTGCATGCAGTTACACGGCCTCCAGGGTGCGACCCCATCATCGTGTCTTCATGACCTTGATCCATATCGCAGGACCAATTCACGGCAATGCGGGACTTTCGGGAGAGTGAGTATACAATAAGACTTCACATGATTCACACTTATTAATAGAATACTTATAGATTAGTACTTGAGAACAAGTACTAAGGCTCGGGATAACCTCAAAGAATTATTCTTCCTTATTCTTAAGTATTTAAACTAGATAAATACTTCATATATAAATATTGATTAAGGAATAATACTTAATCAATCAAACCATAATTACTCCTTAATTAATCCATGATTAATCCTTAATTAATCAATGATTATTCCTTAATTAATTCATGATTAATTCTGAATTAATCAACCATATTCAATATGCAATCATGCATACTCATTCATAATTCATTCATCATCTATCTAGACTCACCTTTAAATCCATGAGATTGGTTAAGGAAGACTAGACTCGAGCTCAAGCTAATCACACTTCACTTTTGGATCACTCTCGGTTCAGAACCATCACAAGGATCCGGCTGATCCGAATACTCTCCTTGGCCATCTGAATTCAAAACATAACAGTTGGAACATAAGGTTCAGTAGTCTGGTTCAAGAAGAAACTCAACTCAGTTCATAACATTTCAGTTCAGTTCTCTCATATCAGTTCGGTTCAAGACAGATTGATACCATGTTCAGCTCGGTTCAAGCTTTAACAATTTAACTCGGTTCATATCAGCTTAGTTCATGCTCAGCTAACTCTGGTTCTAATCAGTTCCCAACAGCTTAACTCGGTTATACTCAGACGACATCAGTTCAAGACAATTTCAGACCATAGACAGCTCCGCTCAGATCAGACCAGAACATACTCAGCTCAATTCAGTTCTAAACAAGATCAAATCAGTTCTGTTTAATTCCCATAATTCTTAACAGTTCGTCTACTGGTTCTATGAGACTGATTAAATCATAAACCAACCAAGACTGAAGAGAACAAGACCTTAGACAACTGATCCTGACAGGTTAACCAACATACATCAATTGGTTCTCATCAAAACATGGCTGAATCAAGAAGCTGAAGCTTACCGGTTTTACTCAACTAATTAAACTTGACTGGTTGTCTCTCTTCAAGCTAACCACGAATTAACCTGATCAACACCACAAGAATCCATGGTTGGATTTATTCAGAATTTATCTCCAGTGTAGGCAAACCAACAAAACTTCTCACAGAAACTGATCCACAACCATCTTACCGATCAAAATCAAAGGCTGAAGAACATAGGTGATTCTCAACTTCAGGACACCAAATCTTCAGCTCTTAAACACTCCAAAACTCACTGATTAAAGTCACAGGATGGTGAGAAAGAGTTGTCCATGCTCACTCCTCTTCTCTGAATATTTTTCTGAATTTTTCATGAATCTTTTCTCACAGATTTTTCTCTCTTCTTTCTCTCTTTCTCTCTGAATTTTTCTCTGGTTTTTCTTGCAGGTTATGAACGTCCAGAGGAGAGAAGAGGGTATTTTATATCATAAGGAGTTGCTTCAGATGAGGGTTTGCTCCCACAAAAGACAAAGATGAGGTTAGACAGCTGGTGACATGCTTCAGCACACCAAGCAGCACAAGCAGCTGAACTTTTCCTTCCCATGAAGAAAGCTACAAGCAGCTGAAGCAAGTAGCTTGTGACCAGCATGTGACTTCTAATGAGCAAGCAGGCAAGCAAGTAGGTGTAGGTCATGTGACCTAATTACTGAGGAAGCAAGTAGGCTAGAAGGTGCAAAGCATGTGACTGTTCAGAAATAATTTTAAGAGTTTTGTCGATATTTTCCGGACTGTTTCGACTAAATATTTTTCATCATTCGAATCTCGTCCTGCTCTGAATAAACTCACCCAGCATGAATAAAAATCAACGATAATAATTAACACTCGACCAGAACCATCAAGAGATGGTTTTTCGACCAAAAGACAGCCCCGTCGAGATTAATTCACCGTGTCGATTTTTATTTAAATTCTGATCGATCAATCTTCAAACTGATCTTAAAGAATTTTCTTGACCAAAATTATATCTGCTCGTGAGGGTTATTACATTCTTCCCCCCTCAAAAGAATTCGTCCCCGAATTCTGAAAACGTAACTGTACACTCTTTACTGAACAGTCTCTGAAAGGAGTTCTGGATATTAGCTCTGACCTTATCTTAATCTGCCCATATCAAAACAACTCATGGTTGATCCCTTGATTCTCCCAACCGATCCTTTCTTTTATGAGCAGCCACTTTCAAGATAACCAAATTCTTTACTCTGCACAACTCTTGTCAACTGCGGTCTGCATACTTTTTCTAACAATCTTGTATCTATAGACTATCACTTCTCAACCTTTTTTATCTGGCTTTCTCCCATAACAGCAACATGAAATTTGGAACGTGAGGTGATGTGCCATACGTGAATGTAACATCTCCAGTCTGGTCAATGTTAACTTGATTAACCGTGCAACAATCAAACAAGAACATGCACGATCAATCACGCTAACATGATTCAGACCAAGGGTGCCACTCTCAAATACACACAAACACACTTATTCCAGAAATGATTTCCCTTACAGTATTCCATACCCTTCTTATCTATCTGAGATACTCTTCAAAAACTTCTGAACGACTCAATCTCACTGAAATTTCGCATATCCAAGTCTTGTTCTATTACTTTCTGATTTCCTTCTTCTGTCTAGTAACTGAGGAATCAACAAGTCCGCCTATACCAAACTTGATTTACCAACGAAGTACTCTTGTATGATGACTTCACACTTTCTCTGTTAATATATCTTCTGATCTCTTAACAACTTGAGCATCCCATATGCCTTATGGTTATACCTTTTTCCTTGCACTCTTCAATCTTCCTTGGGATTTACTTCACATCTGCTTAATTTTAGGTTGAATTTGGATTCCTTCTCCCACATCTCCACTTTATGAACTTGTACATGACACAGTCCTCATACTATTCTTCGAAATTCTCTTCACCCAGTTCCTTCTATGAATTCCTTAGATTCTCATCCTTCAACTGAGTTCCTCAAATACGAATGAATAAGCCATCTTGATTTTCTACTTGCAATCTTGAAGGTTCTCTATTCTTTCCTTATAAGGCAGCAAAATAAATCACTCCCAATTCCGCTTCATGATTCTTGAGATCCTACTCCATATCATCATTAATATCACTTCCTCTTAAAGCATAAGCAGCAATATTTGCTCTTCCTTAGGCTTCTTTGATCAGTGAAAACTTGCATCCTTTCCCCATATTGAAATGATCACTAAATTTGATGTGCAACAGAACTGCCACCAACCCCAACTTGTGCATCAAATAGTTTTCCTTATGCTTCCTTAGCTCCCTTGATGCATAAATGATTACCATATCGTCTTGCATTAGCATTCACCTAGACCAACACATAATACATCCATGTAGTAGTATATGGCTGGTTAGGCTCATGCAAGTCTAAGATATGCATAGACGTAGATACTTCCTCTAACTAATTTCATACTTCATCAATACTTTTACTCCATTCCAAGGTAACACCATTCTCAGTCGATCAACTCATTGGTGGATATGGTTTCTAACTCTTGAACAAACTTCTGATGGTAACCGGCCAATCCACAGAACTTCGAATCTCGATAACTGAAATTGAGTACGACCATTATGTAGTAGTAGCGATCTTTTGTAAATATGCAACAACTCCTTGTTCCATTTACTGACTAAGGGATCTAACTTCCAATTTCCGTGCAGAAATATTTACTACAACGTGAAGCGTCCATCAAACGTCCTTGGAATAAAACTACGCCTTGCAACCGATCTTAACCATTCTTCAATTCTAGAACTTGATACTTGACCCTGATGGTCACGTCCTTGATTTTATACTCGAACATAACCGCAAACTCTGGTTCTTCTTCTTTACCACTGACATGGGTACACTCCACAGAAAATAACTAAGTCGAACAAAACCTTTCTCCAAACAAATCTTCTGACTGCTACTTGAATTTGGCTAGAACCACTTGGATAGATGCCTAGGCAATTGCAGCGAATCAAGGTTCAACCAGAATACTTGACGGGTTACTTTTGGATGTCAACAAATTTTCCACTTTCTTAAACATAGCTTCATGTTCCCTAGTTATCTAACTGTCCTCGATACTCTGCTTCTTGTTATTTTCTCTCCGCCCAATTATGATGATAATGGAATACGCCACTTCACCATTTCCCAAAAGGTTCCCAACTCTCCAGACTGATATGAGCGAGGCTCCAACACTTAGTAGAATACCATTGCAGGCCAACGGTAACTGGTCTTCTCTCAAAGACTTCCTTCCTCAACAACATCCTAATTGAGCTCGATAACTAGATAGCCAATCTCACTCTAGATAGAAACAAACCGCTCTAATGGAAGTACTAAGGAATGGGGATGGGATACGAAGGCATACCATAACTCTAAATGGCAGCCAGTACTTCCACGAATAAGAACAGTGTACTTGAATTCACTAAAGTGAATCCTTCCTAAAACAATGACACTACCCGAGAACTACATCTATGTGTTGTTCCCGCATCAAACACAATATGGGCGGAAAATTCCGTCCATAGGCAAGGTCTCATACGACACCTTGATCACTCCTTCACTTATTTATTTAATCATTCATAAATTTTTAAAATGCACACAACACGCAATGGGATAAGAAGCAAACCTGTGATTGGACCTTTTCAGAGGTTTTGACGGTCCAGGCAACTATAAAGTGTAGGCTCTACCCAAATAGCCTAACACTTGGATGTGGACTAACGGTAAGGAAAATCGGACTAGTTCAACAAGTGTTATCTTAGGTATAGGTAACGTAGATCGGGTAACTTCATGAGGAAGGGTAACCTAAATTCCTAACTCTTCACAAGAACCACCAAAGCGCGAATGATGCAAACGTTCCAGGATTTCCCAAACTTTGACAATCACGACCATTCTGTCTTTGCTAGTCACAACCATAACGGCTCAAGGTCCTCGATCTTGATCTGATGAAATGTACACCCAAAATCATCCCCAACGACTTACTTAACTCACTTCTTGAAACTGACCTTTGATCTGCAGCGGTTGGAAAATAAACGGTCTGCATGACTTGGTTAACCTCTTCAGCAATAATAGCTTCTTTAACATTCACGTCATACTCTAACATCTCCTCGAAGCTTTGAAACTCCATGGTCTTTTATCTACTCCAAAATTCTTGGCTAAGTTCCCAAAGATTTTTCGTATGATCTTTTGCTTATTCTCCAAACCATAATCGATGAATCCAATTCACTCGACCACGTATCTCGATGCTTGTGTAGAAAATACTACTTCCTGAACTCATGAAATCTGTCCAACTCGAACTCAACTCTCTGAAGTAACTCTTGACTCTCGACCAACAACTCATAGCGTTCATCTCCAAATAGCTTGCTGCCAAATCCTTCTTGTAATTCTCTGAACAACGGCCACGTGAATATTCTGCTCTGAGTGTTGGATCCCAAATCTGCCTCAAGCCAAAGTATACTTCTAACGGTTTAGTCCTTCTTCAGTATCTTATGGTCCCAACTTCTTCTTCTTTGCATCATAAGCTTCATGATATTCCGTTGCAAACAGAATGCTTCTGGTGCTTCCATCATCTTGTAATACAGTCAAACCATCTCTTCCTCCAACGCTAAGCTTGAAACAAATGCTTAAGAAATCATGCTTGTATGGCTGTGGTGCTTGTACGTCTTAGCATGAGCTGGTTAGACTTGAGAAACCGGAATAATAAGTGCATCTATGTGATCAAGTGTAGTCGAATCGCTCTGAACCGGATCACAAACAACACCCACCTTGACATCGATAACACACGAGTCCGGAGATGTATTCGATGTATCAATTATATCCCATAAATCTCTCTAAAGTATTAGCATCCCCACTAAAACTCAGAAAAACGGCAGGAAGGCATGAGGTTATTGACTTCTAGCAGGAAGGTAGTGAACCCCACCATGAGGGTAGCAAACTTGATCATGATGATAATAACCTCGGTAAGTACGCTCCATCCATTCAAGCTTGTCTCGGTGCTTCTACTATGAAATATCACTGTTAGGTAACTACCCATGACTATCTATCCTAAAATGAAGGAACAAGCCAGCATATCCTAGTTATCCTTGCGACTCATTTTGACTCGAAAAACATTTGAAACAAGTCCCATTCTAGCATCGTATAACCATGCTCTGATACCACCTTTGTGACACCCCCGATCATAGATGACCGGAAATGACACGGTCGATGTTCCTCGATGGTCGATCTGAGGTTCTCAGAATACTTCCGATCGCCTTAGACCAACAATCAAAGAACACCAACGCTCCTATCGGATACCACTCTAGGCTTTTCAACCCGAGAAAGCAATACCTGATAGTTAGTTCGTCCGGACAAGGACTAATATCATATGGAACCCGTACTTTAAAAAAAAACATTATTTATATATCATTCAAAATCATCTTACAAAATTTGTTATAAATTAACCTCGAGGTTTTCGGTCTACAAATCTTATTCATAAGATATATCAAAATGACTTTGCAAGGATAATAAAACTACCGCTGGCTAATGCCGTTCCTTCCCGTCCTAGAGTAAAGGTCTCCCACCTACTGGTTACCTGCATATCAAATGAGTCATGAGTAACTAGTTTACTCAGTGAGTCTAATCCCACACCCAAACACATATCAATAGTATCCCGAGCAATCGACACCATTTGAATGCAGTGGAATTATATTCCATAATTAATATAAGGCCTCTCAATCCATCCATGTGAATCTATCTTAAACATCACCTCCACGATACCCGCCAATCACTCATACTCTTAATATATATATATATGCTAAACCCGGAAAACCACCAAGGCTAACCGAGCTTAACGGGGAATAAATATAACCATCATCTCCATCAGATATTCCAAGATAGAACATCCAACGCTGCATGCAGTTACACGGCCTCCAGGGTGCGACCCCATCATCGTGTCTTCATGACCTTGATCCATATCGCAGGACCAATTCACGGCAATGCGGGACTTTCGGGAGAGTGAGTATACAATAAGACTTCACATGATTCACACTTATTAATAGAATACTTATAGATTAGTACTTGAGAACAAGTACTAAGGCTCGGGATAACCTCAAAGAATTATTCTTCTTATTCTTAAGTATTTAAACTAGATAAATACTTCATATATAAATATAGATTAAGGAATAATACTTAATCAATCAAACCATAATTACTCCTTAATTAATCCATGATTAATCCTTAATTAATCAATGATTATTCCTTAATTAATTCATGATTAATTCTGAATTAATCAACCATATTCAATATGCAATCATGCATACTCATTCATAATTCATTCATCATCTATCTAGACTCACTTTTAAATCCATGAGATTGGTTAAGGAAGACTAGACTCGAGCTCAAGCTAATCACACTTCACTTTTGGATCACTCTCGGTTCAGAACCATCACAAGGATCCGGCTGATCCGAATACTCTCCTTGGCCATCTGAATTCAAAACATAACAGTTGGAACATAAGGTTCAGTAGTCTGGTTCAAGAAGAAACTCAACTCAGTTCATAACATTTCAGTTCAGTTCTCTCATATCAGTTCGGTTCAAGACAGATTGATACCATGTTCAGCTCGGTTCAAGCTTTAACAATTTAACTCGGTTCATATCAGCTTAGTTCATGCTCAGCTAATTCTGGTTCTAATCAGTTCCCAACAGCTTAACTCGGTTATACTCAGACGACATCAGTTCAAGACAATTTCAGACCATAGACAGCTCCGCTCAGATCAGACCAGAACATACTCAGCTCAATTCAGTTCTAAACAAGATCAAATCAGTTCTGTTTAATTCCCATAATTCTTAACAGTTCGTCTACTGGTTCTATGAGACTGATTAAATCATAAACCAACAAAGACTGAAGAGAACAAGACCTTAGACAACTGATCCTGACAGGTTAACCAACATACATCAATTGGTTCTCATCAAAACATGGCTGAATCAAGAAGCTGAAGCTTACCGGTTTTACTCAACTAATTAAACTTGACTGGTTGTCTCTCGTCAAGCTAACCACGAATTAACCTGATCAACACCACAAGAATCCATGGTTGGATTTATTCAGAATTTATCTCCAGTGTAGGCAAACCAACAAAACTTCTCACAGAAACTGATCGACAACCATCTTACCGATCAAAATCAAAGGCTGAAGAACATAGGTGATTCTCAACTTCAGGACACCAAATCTTCAGCTCTTAAACACTCCAAAACTCACTGATTAAAGTCACAGGATGGTGAGAAAGAGTTGTCCATGCTCACTCCTCTTCTCTGAATATTTTTCTGAATTTTTCATGAATCTTTTCTCACAGATTTTTCTCTCTTCTTTCTCTCTTTCTCTCTGAATTTTTCTCTGGTTTTTCTTGCAGGTTATGAACGTCCAGAGGAGAGAAGAGGGTATTTTATATCATAAGGAGTTGCTTCAGATGAGGGTTTGCTCCCACAAAAGACAAAGATGAGGTTAGACAGCTGGTGACATGCTTCAGCACACCAAGCAGCACAAGCAGCTGAACTTTTCCTTCCCATGAAGAAAGCTACAAGCAGCTGAAGCAAGTAGCTTGTGACCAGCATGTGACTTCTAATGAGCAAGCAGGCAAGCAAGTAGGTGTAGGTCATGTGACCTAATTACTGAGGAAGCAAGTAGGCTAGAAGGTGCAAAGCATGTGACTGTTCAGAAATAATTTTAAGAGTTTTGTCGATATTTTCCGGACTGTTTCGACTAAATATTTTTCATCATTCGAATCTCGTCCTGCTCTGAATAAACTCACCCAGCATGAATAAAAATCAACGATAATAATTAACACTCGACCAGAACCATCAAGAGATGGTTTTTCGACCAAAAGACAGCCCCGTCGAGATTAATTCACCGTGTCGATTTTTATTTAAATTCTGATCGATCAATCTTCAAACTGATCTTAAAGAATTTTCTTGACCAAAATTATATCTGCTCGTGAGGGTTATTACAGTAATGCAGTTGCGCTTAGGAGTGGGAAGCAATTAACTGATCTGGCACCCAAGAGATTCACAACAGCTGAAAAGGGGAAGCAGAAGGAATCAGAACAGCCACCTGTAACCGCACCAGCAGACGAGGAAGAAGAAGAGCTTCCTGCTAAACATACTCCGACCACTACAGAGCAGCCTACTGTGGTTGTTCGCCCAGCGGCAGAACCTGTTCCCACCCGTGACTATGTGCCTAAGGTTCCGTACCCTGTTCCTGCTAAGGCCACACGCAAGGACAAGGAGGAGATGAAATGCAGGAAGATGCTTGAAGACTTAACAGTCAGACTCCCTCTCATGAGTGCAATCCAGATGATGCCATCCATGAGTAGCTTTGTGAAAGGACTGATTTCTGGAAAGATAACCGATGACAGTGAGTTCATGGTGGTCTCTAAAGAGTGCAGCGCTGTTCTCCAGAACAAAAGGATCAAGAAGCTGGGTGATCCTGGAAAATTTGTCTTATCCATCCAAATAGGGAGAACAGTCTTCTCGTGTTCGCTAGTCGATCTGGGATCAAGCATCAACCTCATGCCATACTCTGTGGCTAAGCGCCTTGGATTCACGGATTTCAAACCTACCAGGATGTCCCTAGTGTTTGCTGATCGATCAGTGAAATCTCCAGTCGGAATTATCGAGGATATCCAAGTTCTGGTTGGGAACACACTTGTCCCTGCCGATTTCGTTGTTCTGGAACTCGAGGAAGAATCAAAGGATCCTCTGATCCTAGGCAGACCATTCCTATGCACTGTCGGAGCTATCATAGATGTGCGACAGGGAAAGATCGATCTCCACCTAGGAGACATAGTGATGAGGTTCGAGATGAATCAGATGCTCAAGAAACCTATGCTGGATGGACAAACCTTCACTGTCCAAGAGGAGGGTGATCCGCTGGAACCGAGTGATCAGATGATTGAGGAGATCCTTATAGATGATCCGCTGGAACTAGCCTTGACTAGAGCTGAAGCAGAACAGAATGTCCAGAACATCGACGCTGATGGGTACGCCAAGATGTTGGACTCCGCCAGAACCATGGAAAAATTAGTGGCATATCTCAGTCTGGGGGAGAACAATGCCTCGGACTCATCGAGCTCACCTGTTCCACCAAGTAGGAACAATGACCCGTGGAGTGAATCCAAAGCTCCAAAAGTCGAGCTCAAAACACTCCCTAAGGGGCTCAGGTACGCATTTCTTGGACCAAATTCTACATACCCAGTAATCGTAAATGGTGACCTGAACAATGCTGAAACTGCTCTTCTCTTATGCGAACTTAGGAAATATCGAAAAGCATTAGGATATTCTCTAGCTGATATACCTGGCATTTCACCTGATTTGTGCATGCATAGAATACACCTAGAAGATGAATCAATGACTTCTGTAGAACATCAAAGGAGGTTAAACCCAAATCTGAAAGATGTTGTAAAGAAAGAGATAATGAAACTTCTAGAAGCTGGTGTAATTTACGCGCTCTCTGATAGTAAGTGGGTTAGTCCTGTTCATGTAGTGCCTAAGAAAGGAGGGATCACTGTTATAACAAATGAAAAGAATTAATCCCTACTAGAACAGTAACTGGTCATCGCATGTGCATTGATTTCCGTAAATTGAATGCTGCGACTCGCAAGGATCACTTTCCACCTTCCTTCATTGACCAAATGCTTGAAAGATTGGCTAACCACCCTTACTATTGCTTTTTAGATGGTTATTCAGGTTTCTTTCAGATTTCCATCCACCCAGACGATCAAGAAAAGACGACGTTCACATGTCCTTACGGAACATACGCCTACAGGAGAATGCCTTTCGGGTTGTGCAATGCTCCAGCGACCTTTCAACGCTGCATGATGTCAATTTTTACTGATCTAATTGAAGACATAATGGAAATTTTCATGGACGATTTCAGCGTCTATGGGAGCTCCTTTAGTGTCTGTTTGTCAAACTTGTGCAGGGTTCTGAAGCGATGCGAGGAGAAGCATCTCGTGCTGAATTGGGAAAAATGCCATTTCATGGTCAGAGATGGGATTGTTCTAGGACATAAGATTTCAGAAAAAGGCATCGAAGTGGACAAGGCAAAGATCGATATCATGATGAGTCTGCAACCCCCAACTTCAGTGAGGGGAATAAAAAGCTTTTTGGGACATGCTGGTTTTTACAAAAGATTCATCCAGGACTTCTCGAAAATCGCAAGACCACTCACAAGACTGCTCTGCAAGGAAACAAAGTTCGATTTCGACAACGAGTGCTTAGCTTCATTTCACACGATCAAGGGAGCTCTTGTCAGTGCACCGGTTGTCCAACCCCCAGACTGGGACCTCCCTTTCGAGATCATGACGGACGCGAGTGACTTTGCAGTGGGAGCAGTGCTTGGACAGCGGAAGGATAAGAAGCTCCATGTGATCTACTACGCGAGCAAGACACTGGATGAAGCTCAATGTAGGTATGCCACCACAGAGAAGGAACTCCTGGCCATTGTCTATGCTTTTGAGAAGTTCCGATCATATCTGGTTGGGTCTAAGGTGATAGTCCATACAGATCATGCAGCTCTCAAGTACCTGCTCACGAAAAAAGATGCCAAACCGCGACTCCTGAGATGGATTCTCCTCCTTCAGGAATTTGACTCGGAAATAAGAGACAAGAAGGGGGTAGAAAATGGAGTAGCGGACCACCTTTCCAGAATGAAAATAAACGATGATACAGTGATTGACGAAGAACAACCAGTGGAACACGTCAGTGCGATTGGTCTTTGCTACGCGGAACAACCAATGCGTACAGAAACAGCTTGTTCTTCGCAACCAGAGCAGTTTGTGGCAACAATCCAGAAGCAATGTCCTGATCTACCGTGGTTTGCTGAGATTGCAAATTTCTTAGCTGCTGAAAAGGAGCCTCAAAAGTTCACGGGGAACGAGAAGAGGAAATTCTTAAGAGAGGCAAGGCACTACTTCTGGGATGAGCCTTATCTATACCGACAATGCAAGGATGGGATCTTCAGACGATGTGTTCCGGAGGCTGAAATTCCAGGGATCCTACACCACTGCCACGGATCTCCCTACGCTGGACACTTCGTCACATTCAAAACAGTCTCCAAAATTCTCCAAGCGGGATTCTGGTGGCCAACAATGTTCAGAGATGCTCACGCTTTCATATCCAGATGCAATGCATGCCAGCGAATGGGCAGTATCAGCAAAAGGAATGAGATGCCTCAGAACTACATATTGGAAGTTGAGGTGTTCGACTACTGGGGAATAGATTTTATGGGACCTTTCCCACCTTCTCACAAGTACGAGTACATCCTGGTTGCAGTCGACTATGTCTCTAAGTGGGTAGAAGCAATTGCTAGTCCGACCAACGACGCACGAGTTGTAACCAAGATGTTCACCTCCATCATCTTTCCAAGATTTGGAGTACCTAGTGTGGTTATCAGCGATGGTGGAACTCACTTCATCAACAAAGTGTTCCAAGGATTACTGAGCAAGAACGGCGTGAAACACAAGGTTGCAACCGCCTATCATCCCCAAACGAGTGGCCAAGTGGAAATTTCCAACAGAGAGATCAAGAACATTCTGCAGAAAACAGTCAATACCACGCGTAAGGATTGGTCCATCAAGCTTGACGACGCTCTCTGGGCTTACAGAACAGCCTATAAAACCCCATTAGGGACAACTCCCTATCATATGGTCTACGGCAAGGCATGTCACCTACCTGTGGAGCTAGAGTATAAGGCAGCTTGGGCTGTCAAGCTGCTTAACTTCGATATCAAACCTGCTAAGGAGAGGCGAACAATACAGATCCATGAGTTGGAGGAGATTAGGCATCTGGCCTATGAGAGCTCCAAAATCTACAAAGAAAAAACCAAGGCATTCCATGACAAACGGATCATCAGCAGAAGCTTTGCTCCGAATGATCAGGTCTTACTCTTCAACTCAAGGATTAAGCTATTCCCTGGAAAGCTAAAATCCAGATGGTCAGGACCTTTCACCATCAAGGAGGTTCGCCCCTATGGAGCTGTTGTGTTGCTGGACACAAGAGGAGGAGAATTTGTTGTTAATGGGCAGCGCCTCAAGCCTTACCTTGTTGATACAACAATCGCTGAAGGTGTAGAAATACCCTTAAGTGATCCCCTTCAAGCCTAATCGGCTCACAAAGGTAAAGCTAGTGACTGAAAAGAAGCGCTTGGTGGGAGGCAACCCACTGGTGAGTGTAAATATTTCTTTTATTTCTAAAAAAAAAAACGAAAACTAACTTGCAGGAAGAAAATCAAGCACTTCTCAGCAGAACACTCCGGCGCTTGTTCCACTGATTGTTCCCAGGTAAGTGCTCGAACAAAAAAAAAAAAATAGAGAAAATGGGAAATGGCCTATTTAAGGCCCACTAACTTTACCCCCCCCCCCCCCCCCCCCCCCCCCATTATATCTAGAGCCGCAAACCAACCTCAAAGAACCCTAAATCGAAAACTCTCATTTCCTATTCTTCTTCATCGATTTTGCTCTAATCTCTTGGATCCTATCGAGATCGGTTTGGTTTTGCAGGAATCACCTATCCGATCAAGGTAACCGCTCAGATCCCCTTCCCCTTCGCGCATCAAAAACGCGGTTTGGAAGTGTCTCCTCGAATCCTCGTTACCTTGTGCTTAGCGATTTGATCTTAGATTGTAGCTATAGATTTCACATTTGCTACTAAGGTCTAATTTGTGCTTGATTAAACGGAATAGGAACATATTTGTTGATTGCGGTTCTTGAGAAATCGCGATTGAGTTAGGGCAAAATGCTAAACCTAAGCGGTTGTGGGTTGTTTAGGAATTGATGGACTTGGGCAGAATTGAGAGATTGGAATGTCCCATCGTTTCTGAACAACCGTAGAGCATAGCTAATTTGGAAATTGATTTTGTTTTGCAGATGCCTCCAAGAACAAGGAACCCTAAAGCACTCAAGGCTTCTCGTGGAGCAGCCACGCCTTCTCACTCCGCGAACGTCCCATCCTCCTACCCATGGCCGAACAAGGCTGAAGGTCAACCGATCAACATCAATGACCCACTACTCCTTGACTACAATTGCGAGGGGTGGGACAAGGAGTCCGCAGCAAGGTACAACAGGCTTCTCGCAGCAGAGATCCTGCCCACACGATTTGCTCACGCGGAGACCTTAGCTGTTCTTGGTCTCGAGTCTGATGTGTTCGAGACGCTCGACGTCATGGGCCTCGCTCCTCTCTGCTACCAAGCCCAAGTTCTCTATCCAGATTTGGTTCGCCAAGTGCTCGCAACAGCTCAGATTACTTACCAGAACCCAACTGCGCCAACATACGAGAACTGCTACTTCTGCTTCATGGCTGACGGCAAGTTCTGCTCCATCTCTCTCCACGATCTAAACGAACTACTCGAGATCGCAGACACGCCAAGAGAGGTCTCAGTTGACAAAAAGTTCGCGCCAGCAAACGCCTTTTGGGATCTCATTGCGACAGGGAAGTTCACTTCTCGCAAGGCTTATCAATCACAAATCCGAAACCCCACTCTGCGTATCATTGCCAAGATCGTCTCGAACATCCTATTCGCAAAGGAACACACCTCCAAGGTCACAAACGGAGAGCTGCAGGTTCTATACACCGGCCTCGAGGATGAGATCCGTAGAGACAGGGTCATACCGATACAGACTGTGAAAACAAACCCTGGATTCCTTCTCATCACGATTCTCTCTGAGCGCAAGGATTCCATGGTCCGAACAGAAGACAAGAAAGACCGCTGCGGCAGTGTTCTCACACCCTTGTTCAAACGCTTCAACATCGACCTGGATTCCTACACGGTTGTTCCTGAGCTTGAGTACATTGACACCGCCTACTTGATCACATGCCACATCCTGCGCGACGAAAGCACATACAAGTTCGCAGACAAGGACGGGATCACTCTCTACTGCAAGCTCCCTCTTCCATGGTTAACAGACTTCACAACCTTGGAAAACATAGTGTTCTTGCCCAACGCAGAACACTTGTGCGAGGACCCCCGTGCGCCAATTCCAGATGAGAATGCGGCCAAGGATGATGTGGAGGACATGACTCCACCTGCTGATGGTGCTTACGACCTAGAGGACCTCACGGATGTTACAGATGACCACGCCTACAGACGTTGGATGGTGGACTCTCAGAAGAAAAACAACAGCCTCATGAAGAGGATCCTCAGAGCACTCACTGGAGGCTGCATCAGAAGTCAGGTTGAGCAGACGACGCAAGGAACAAGGCGCCCAGGCAAAGAACCAGCGGGCACTTCAACTAGAGAAGAGAGACTTCCGAGGAACCGGAGAACAACCGGCCACTCCAGCAGCGGCGATTCAGACTGATTCCGAACGGACTATTCCTATTCCCTTGTTTTATCCATCTGAACTATTTATTTCCCTGCTATTTGTTTTCGGTTTGGTGTGTTTTAGCCTCCTTCGATTTATTTTCACAACCAGGGATGGTGTGAGGTAAGTCTGGGGGAGAAACTCTGTACGATTTCCATGTTTTTATTGAGTCAGTCCCTAGGATCGAGTCAGTCCAGTCAAACTTATTGTGGTAATCAGGACCTTATATTGTGATGATTTCTTAACCACCTCGTGCTTTAACCTTCTTATTCAGTGACCTTAGCAGTGATGAAAGACCCACACATGGACCTGGAACACCCTGACTTATCTCATTTGACACTCCAGAAGTTCTCCACCGATCAGGTTACACTGGGTAGACTCAACTCCACTATATCTGAACCTAATATGGACTTTAATTCTTCTTGTTATGGGTACTAGATCAGGGAAACGAGACCTATACTCAGGACTTCTTATCCTTTATATCCATCTTGCTGTTCCTGAGTAGCTAGCTCATCTTTAGCTAGTTCCCACCTTGTACCTTAGCCTTCATTCCAACTTCAGCCATTTGTTTTTCAGTGTTATATGTGCAGATATGTGCAAAAAGGTTGGAGAGGAAAGGATCAACGCAGCATCTTACTCGTTAATGCTGCATAAATTCAATCAGAAAGGAGAACAAGCAGATCAAGGGACCAAATGCTCCATGACTAATGAATCGTGCAAGTATAGCAGAATGATGCGAATCGGATCCACCAGTGGCCTCCTTAAAATCACATGTTACCTCCTTCTTCGTCATCTCATCTCTATTTTCATGCCATTCAAAAAAAAAAAAAAAAAAAAAAAAAAACCTTTCATTTTTAGCATTTCACGATGGAGAAGGAGATGAGTTCAAGGGAACATGAGCCACTGGGAAAGCCAAGAAAAAGTTTAGGCTAATTTTCGGAGAACATAGAAGGGGGCGAGCAGAGCAGTCTGATGACTGTTCCAGAACAGAGAACAGCCGTTCGAGAGAGAGCAAAAACGAGTAGAGGCTGTGGACATCAATGGATCCGTTCTCTCTTGCCATTTTGTGCGATATCCTGCATCCTCTAAGAAACCGGTAACCCCTAAACACTCTTAACTCCACCATTAAAAAGCCTGTACTATACCTAGACCGTCCACCCTGAGTAGCGCCCATGACAAGAAGCTCACGAAAATTCTAATTGAACAAATGGAGTTTGGTCTCGAAAGTGTCGCTTTTTCAGGTCAAGATGTAGAGTAAGGAGCAGATCTGTGAACAGCGATCAGGGGTTTCCAGTAAGTGTGTGTGGTTCTAATCTACTGCTTGTATGGTTCAGAGATTTGTGGTAAGAGCATGGTTGCTGAGAATAAGCGAGTTCCCACACTTTCAAACTTTTCTCCTGTTCTTGATACTTGCCTTGTTCGAGGACAAACAAGGATCTAAGTCTGAGAGAATTGATATATGGTGTTTTTCACATCATTGTATAGGTGTTTTTGTATTGATTCGAGTCCTTAATCCGAGTCAGTCTAGTCCTTTTTGATCTTTTACAGGTCTGGAGTTGGTAGAAGAATGAAGAGAGCGTGCTTGAAGAGAAGCTGACCTTTTGGAGCATTTTGCGGAGAACACTCAAGACGAACAGTCCCGAGACTGTTCTCAAGCAGAACAAGCAGACGGAGTGAACCCGAGGTTGCTCCCGACAAATAAGGAAGCTTCTATTTTCGGGAATTAAGGCCTTGTTGCCCTAATTTCTTTTCTACCTATTGGCGCCTCCATATAAAGACGCCACCTATCCTATTTTATTTCTGACGCTAGTTTTTACGAGAGAACTATTAGCTTTTGCGATCTGCAACTTGTAAGGGAGAAGAATCCATTCTCTCATAAAGAAGACCATCTGAACCCTTGTTTACTACTCTTATTATTATGCAGTTTCATTCAGTATCTATGTCTTTGATTGCTTGCATCATGATTGAGTAGTGATCTAGCTCGCCTAGGGTTTTTAGGGTGTTGAAATATGAGCTAAACATAGATAAGCTATTCTTGATTATTCTTCATCCATACTATTCTTAAGGCTTCCATTAACCTGATCACTTGATGTTAGATCCTAAGTTTATCGCCTAGCTAACCGCTTAGGAGAAAGCTTGACATGTATTGGATGAGCTTAGTATCCCTAATCAGCGAAAGTAGATATTAGGGTAGTAAGTGAACTGATCGGACCTGTCCTCTAAGGCTTGCAGTCGTTTCTCATCTCAACGACAGTTAGATGATGGGATCGACCAGCAAAGAGATCACCACTACGACAGTGGGGTGTTCCAGCTGAGTGATCCGAGTTCTAGAAAGTACTGCACCGCGCTTGAATAATTGTTTGGCTCTAGCTCAACACCCAATGAAATACCCTAGGTTAGCTTCCTGTTAAATTGAATTAATCTCTAGTTTACTTGTTTTCCGCGTCACCAATTGAATTGAAAACCATTTTTTTCTTAGCTTGATATTGAAATTTATAAGAGTAAAGTGTAGACTGGTCCTCTGGATTGAATCTAAAAGTACTATAATCACAACTGTTAACTTGGCAGTAGCGAAGATTCATATTTAGTGTATCACATATACTGAAAAATTTCTTCAGAGATATGGCATGAAAATGCGTCTTCTAGTATTGTTCCTATGCAAAAAGGTGATAAGTTTAAATCTTAAGCAATATCCGCATAATGAAATAGAATTTAAAGAAAAGAAAGCTGAAAATAATTTTGAGATATGTAGTGAAGAAAATATCACTTGATCACATATAAGAAATCAACACACCCACAGGTGGTTGGATTTTAAAACTCAGATTTTAATGGATATAATAGTTCTACGCATTACAAATTTATCAATGTGTATCTCATCAAATGAGATACCTTATTATGGAAAAGCTTAGAGTTGTAATTGCTTTAAACATCCAATGCAGAGGCTGAGTATGTGGCAATTTTATGAGGCTTTTATAAAGTTAACTATGATTGCAAAATTATCTTTGAGTTTGAGACCGTAATTGTTCAACTCTTTATGTGATAGTAAAATATGCAATCTTAAGTAAGACATGATATCTTAAAAGATCCAAGTATATGAACATTAAGATTGATATATGTCATAAAAGTAAGATTTTAAAAGAGAAAATTTTGTCATTATGCATATATCCACTAAACCTATGGTCACAAACATATTTACGAAAGCTTTAAACCCAAAGACATTAAAGAATATCTAGAAATTATGGGTCTAATGGATAGCTATTAAAGTTGTTTGATTATGTATAGCATATATTTTACAATGTATATGAGTTCTTAACAACTTTCAAATCTTTTGCATTCCGTTTCCAATGTGCACACCAAATATTTGTAGTTGGATTTATGATAACGGAATGAGTCTTTATATAAGACATAAAAGAGACCATTATGATAACTCCTACTTATGGTCTAACTATGATAGTAAGTAATGTAGTAGTGCATGGAAGGAATCATGTTGCAAAATAATATGTGTCTGCCATGACTCTCATTGTTTGCTAGATTAGGACAATTATGATGCCCAAATGAAAGCAAAAGTTTAACAAATAAAGCCGGCCTTATGATTCTTAATAAGAAAGTTTAAGGGATTATACCAAAAACGAAGTGGGAGAATGTAAGAAACATTTATTATGTATATGCATGAATATTTCTTCCCATAATGTAGTCTTATGTTAATCCATTTTTTATTGAGATTGTTAAACCCTAATGACACTTGGTAACCAATAAAATTATAATTAAAGGAGTTAGTTTCTAATGAAAATTAACTAACGGACAAGTGATTCATGTTCTAGAAGGCTTCTCACTTTATGATTCATGAAAACATGTGCCAATGTAAGAAGACATTTGAATTAAGTTCAATGCATCAAAGGAGAACAAGTTCAATGTTTGAATAAATTCAAGAAATCTAAAACACTTGTCATTACTCAACGTTGATGGATGGTTGAGATTAAAGGATGAAACTTGCCAAGTAAGTAAAAAAGACTTGGTGAGGAAGTAATCAAAACTTGATGAGGAAGCTAGGCCTCTCTCTCCAACTTTAAATAGTGGCATTTGGACCATCATAAAGACACATGAAAGAAAATCCTAAGGAAACACCGAAAGAAAGGTGTGAAAATCGAAATTCACACTGTTGATTTTAGTAAATGGAGGAAAGTAAAGAAACCCTAACTTTTCCTAAGGTCCCGAATTCTCTGCGAGAGCCAACAACAAGTGATAAATAATGTGGAAAATATGAAAAGACCTCAAAACGAATTTATAGAAAATGTAGATCTTATTTGAATCCGCGTAAGAGCGTTGCGATCATTACAAAAGATTATAAAAGCTTTGGCCACAAGATCTGTCAGCGAGTTACCTAGTTCCAGCCACCTAAAACCTTAAACCTAGTTCTGTCGCAGCTTGATAACAATAAACGAAAAAGATACGAAAAAGTTTTGATTGATGTCGAACTGAAATTTATGAAATGTTGCCTACATACCCCTTTCGAGGATCAAGTCGAACGTACTTCAATCGAAAGAGTGGAACAAGAGATCGAACTGCCTGAGCGAGTTTGTCTACTATTTGAGTGCTAGTTTGGGCCAATTTTTCGCTAAAATCGTAAGTGGGCTTTTGCCACGTTTTAGACCCTTTGAGCCATTTTTCGACGAAAACGTTTTTACGATTTCTTTCAGGAGAATAACCTTCAATGCGACGTTGGTTTTAAAAACAGTGGAGATCAATCGTACAGCCGAGATAACCTTGGTGTTTTATAAACCGTTATTGTTTTATACGGTTGATTCGAACATATACGAGAAAATAAGTCTTCGTCATTTTTATCGTAAAGTTTCAACGGTTACTCCGATCGAGATGAAACAAGAGACAGTTTGACCGAGGCCCGAGGGGGGGGGAGTTTCGGAGATGGGAATACATAGCATTGGACTGATCCGACTCACCTAAAGGTGAATTGAAATAGACTGATCCAACTCGCCGTTGGGCGAGTTGGAAATGGATCATCCATTTCGCCTAACGGCGAGTTTGATTTGGTCGATCCACCTCGCCGTTGGGCGAGTTGGATGAAGCTCATCGAACTTGCCCAACGGCAAGTTGGATTGGTCGATCCAACTCGCCCAACGACTTATCCAACTTCCCCGATGGCGGGTCAGACGGTGCTGGTTTGGTTTTTCCGATGCTCGGGAATTATCTGTTCGATGGGTTGAATGGTCCCTTGCGAGTAACTTGTTGTGCAATAGTCTTTTAAAAATACAAATTTTCAGTTTTCCGTATTCTTATTTTCTTTTTAGAAAGTTTCTCAGAAAATTTCCGAGTTGGATCGCCGTACGGCGAGTTGTCTAGCCGGCTAACGGTCCAATTCGCTGTACTGCGAGTTGGCTAGCCGGCTAGAGGTCCAACTCGCCGTATGGAAAATATTAGTTTCAAAAGATGCAACTTTTTAAGTAAAAAATAAGTTATAAAAGAAAAGGCATAATCTATAGAAAATACACAATCTTCAATAACATTAGTTAAATAAGTTATAATAAAGAGACACATTTGTAAGAAAATCATTTGTTGTGATTCTATGATTGTGTTTGACCATTCATAATTCATAAGCATATGATCCTCACTAATAATAGGTACCGTATAAAATGAAGAGGTATTACATTTGTAGTTTACTAATTTCTAACATCATAAATGTTTAATTTCCCTAGAAACTTACCGATGAAATTTTCCACTTTTTTTCGAGTCCAAACTTCCCCACTTGAGTGATGCACTTGGGATGTTGTTGAGGCTATGATAGATCATAATAATTGTTCTGGTCCTCCTAATCAAATCCCTTTTTTACAAATTCTCAGCGATCTAGATAATTTACAAATTATACATACAAGTTTGAAAAGAGAGATGGGACAATACTATAATTTGCAATCACAAACAACACACAAATTCAAAAAAAGAAGCGTTATTTGAGATTCTCAGATCTGTTCTTTTGCGAGGTGTCAATTATAACATACAAAATATAATTTAGGAGTTATAACAAATGTATATGACCAAAAAAACACAATGAGTTATGAGTAAAAAACATTGTAAGTTGTAACTACCCACAGTTCAAAGTTTGTATGAAAAAGTATCATTTTCAAAGACGAAATATGTCAGCATCTATAAATAATCTGAGAAAAAAAAATGAAGTGAGTTGCTGTTGTTCGTTGGCTAACAAAGAAGATGCAATTATTCACTCCTCCTTCCAGCCTTCCACGCATTCCTAAGCATTCAAAAAAGTTAATATCTTGAAATAGAACAACCACCGACTTGATTTCTTTTCCTATATATTAATATGTTAACTCAAGAAATCATCAATATCTTCTCTATTAAAAGAGAAGTACCATTTTTATCTACTATTTAGAAGTCTAGTAGGACCATTTCATTAATCACATAATATGACATAATAACTAATAAGAATATTAATAATAAATTAATTTTAACTATAGATTTGAATTTTATTTTCAGTTATAACAAAATCTGTTGAGAAAAATCAAACAAAATCCTACTAAATTCTTAAATAATTTTTATTAAATATTGCATTAACTAATTTCGTAATTAAGTAATATAATGTTTTCATTTAAATAAATTATCATCTACCACTAAAACGGATTCAAATTTGTTAATCATGTCATATTTTTATATAAATGAAGTTATTAACATATGTTAAAATTTTATTTTTACAGCTATATATTTTCAAAAATCATATGTTAAAGAATTTTTTTTTTGATTATTTCAAATTATGAAAACTCGAAAACGTAATAAAAAAGATAAAATGTATAAAACAAACTCCTATATTAATAAAGTAATAAAAAACCTAAACAATAAAATTAAAGAGTTATAAAATACATAACACTAATATGTAGATTGTATATTTAAATTTATAGAATAATATCAAAATTAAATATTTATAAAATAAAAATATACCTGCACGATGTGCGGAGTAAACTCTAGTCAATATTATTAAAACATAATCATTCCTATTATTTGCCCTCTTATTACCATGGCATATTACATGTTATGCCTCTGCTTTTTGAAAATGTGGTTTACTCTCATTAAGAATATAACAATAATTTTTTTTTGTCGACCTACTAAATATGATTCAACGTTAAAGCATAAGGTAGAAAAGGATTCACGTTTCTCTTATCGTTTGTTTTTCTTATGCAACCCACTTGAATGATGGATCCATTAATAAATTTTATACTAACACTAAATGACTAATACACATACTTTTTACAAAACCATTTACTTATTCACCTCTAACCTCTTTTGATTCCATATTACTACGATTAAAAATCAATTCAGCCAATATTTCTAAAGTTTTTATAAATATAAAAAATTAAACCAAACATTTTCAAAATCTTAGTTAATTATCATAAAATTAAATTCAAAATTTAAAATGAATAAAAAATACAAACTTATAAAAAATATATAATTTTGTGTAATATATGAGAAATTTAATCTGTTTTTAAAATTTTATTATTAGATTTTTTGGTATTTATAGAATCAAGCGATATTGAATCACGGGTTTTAGAGGTTTTATCCAATTTTATCAGATTTTCAATTAACAGAATTTTATTAAATTTGAACTGGATATATATGGATTGTCGGATTTACCAGTTCGACCACAAGTCTATATCAGATATGAAAACATGTTTTGAAAGTAAAAACAAATAAATTATTTTTTAAATAAAAAATTATAATTCCATGTAAATTTTATAAAAATGACAAAAACATAATGATTTTATGTTTCAATTTTATCAAAATGTTATCAAAATGATCAAAAACATGCTTTGAATTCAGTGAATAATAAAAAAAAATCAAAAAAATAAATGAATAATCAATTTGAAATAATTAATCGGTAATTTTGGTACATCTACAATCTACACATTTCACGTTGCTCAATTATTTTATTTTTTCATTAATAAACTGAAATTATACGAGATTACATTCATCTTCTTCCTCTCAAAATCCTCTGTATATAATAGCAATGAACAAATAATCAACAAATAGTGAGCAAATTGATTTAGTGGGAAGGAGAGAGGGCGAGAGGAACAACAATCGATAAGCAACCAGTGTACAGCAAAAATTTTTTTTGACTAGGGGATGTGAAGGGCAAGAGACGATGACCGAGAGAGAATCTGATGAATAAACTACAAGAAAACAAGCAGCAATCAATAAACTATTCGGATTGAAAGTTCTAAGCGGAATACCGAAATTTAGGAGAAATAGCCTTCACCTTTAACCATAATCAGAGAATGTTCACCTTTAACCAACATCAGAGAATGGAATGTGAGTCCAAAACCTGTTTTTCCATCGACCGACTACTACTCACCAACGCCATACCAGATCAGAAAGGATCAAACACAAGACAAGAGACAAGATTAAATTAAATAAAGCTAGTGTTTATGACAAATATTGCTTGCGTCACAAGACACTTGGAAAATGGTGCACTTAACCTTACGGACTGGATTAGGATTGTTGGCTGCTGGTATGATCTCGGTGTATCACAGCGTGGCTTTCTGATGACATTACATACACCTCCGGTGGCTCATGATTGATAGTCGTGCCTGGTCGCGTTAGGACGGTGTGTAACGGTCCGGTTCTTGACCCAAAAATTTCCATAAAAAAATGGGTTTCTCTACGGCCTATTTGGCAAAAACCTAGGGTTCCCCTCACCTTGTCCCTATAAAAGGAATTGCAGCCTCTCCTTTTGTCTCATCAGAAATCTGAAGCGAAGCTCTGCAGAGAATTTCCGAATGCCGAAAACCCTAGCCGTCGAACTCTCTCTCTCCTGCGCCGTCTCTCTCTTTTCTCTTTCCTCGCCGTTGCTCTCTCTCTCCTGCGCCGTCTCTCTCTCTCTCTCTCCCCCTCCTCGCCGGCGCCTGGGGTGGTGGTGGTGACCATATCTCAACCTTCTCTTATCCTTGTTCCAGATCCAAATCTAGGCTAAGGTGGAGTGTCTTGAACCCATCTTGTTTCCATGTACTGTATACTCCTTTGATTAGACCCTGTTTGAGAGCTAGGTTGATAGAACATGTTTATTACTAGGTTGATAGATGAATGGATCATGATGCATAAGAACCTTCATACTGTTAAATGAGATTTAATGAACTGTCTTGTGTTGTTGTGGTGATAATTGATTGGTAATTGATATTTGTATGATTGGCTTGTGTAGTTCCATAGGTTGATTGTGAATGAAAGCTAGGAGGCTAGTAAGAAATGAATGCTAAGGTAATAGATGACTATTGATTGATAATGTTACTATGTAGAACTTGAATGCGATGTGTAATGTGTGTGATACCGATAACGGGTGGCATCTAGTGAATGAGTTCAAGTACGAGTCTAAGTGTAAAAGAAAGTGAATGAGAATGAGAATGGATAAGTGAAAGTGAATAAGGATGTGAAAGGATAAGTGAATGTATAAGGGAATAACGTTAAGGTTAAGCATGAGTTTGGGGAATCATATAGAGTCTAGAGGGAGTACGTGGGGTAGTAGTTCTACGCTAGGCACCCATAGGAGTGTGGTGGAATCCACAGGAATATGGGGTAGTGGTCTAGCGAGAGGTACCCACGGAGAAAGAGAAGACGAGCCAGCCGCGAGAGGCGAGATATAAAAACGTGCATTGTAGAGTCCTTAGTTCATGGTCGGGTATCTGGGTGTTAAAGGTGTCATAAGATTGAGTCATTCTTGTAGGTCGAGTCGGTTAAGTCTATGGTTGGACGTGTGTGGCAATGAGTGAGATCATTGTATTGACTGATCGTTAGGTTGTTAGAAATGTATGGAATTGAATGTTTGGAAATAAATGATGATGATATGAAATGTTAAGATGCATTAACTGATTGTATTGGCTAGTCAGCCCTAGTTCCCGCATAGAGTAGTATAGAGTGTCATGCGGACAGGCTGGTCTAGAGTCACTTTACTGAGTAACTTGTTGCTCATCTCTCCTTTTCCCTGTGCGCAGGACTGTAAGTAGAAGTATATGGATGTGGGTGGGACGGTATTTCAAAGAAGGTTATGCATCCGTCGACTCTTGGGACCACTAATGGGACACGTAGGATTGTCTAAATGAGTAGACACGTGTCCATAATACCCTTTCAATAATTCCGGTCGGACGCTGAGGGATCGGGCTGTTACACGGTGGCTGGTGGCTCCTTCGTTCCCCATTACGTCAAGGAGCAACTTCGCTGGATCTTCAACATCAATGCTTTGTCTCACGTGGTGAATAATTGATCACGTCTCGTTGTCAACAACACAACGTCTCGTCATTAGTGATACCAACGGATGTCACGTAAGCAGAATAAAAGGAAGAAGAAGAGAAACAAAAGTAAAAGAGATGATGAATAAGGAGATCAAAGGAGGAAGAAGACAAGAAGTGATCTTTCTCTTTGACTGATGATGAAATGACGAATGATGATGAATAGATTATGCCCATAAGTAGATGCCAAAATAGAAGGCTATAAGTTTCAGTATATAAACTTGTTAACAGATGCAACTTGTTAAAAGACACGATTGTAGAAAAGTTGTGGTTTAAGAGAGGTGCTCTTTCGGAGAAGACAACAAAGGAAACGTCTTTTGGCAAAATAAATTGAGACTATTCTATAAGACAATATCCTAAGATTCTAACCGATAAATTATAAAAGTCAAACAAATTTGGCTGTTGGATTGAAGTTTTTTTTCCTATAAAAAACCAGTGAAGTTTCCTATTATATATAGATTCACATATTGTTATGTAAAACTATTACGCATCCGTTAATTTGTGCCAAAAAACAGTAACCGACAAAAAAACTGAATTAAATTCAATAAATGAAAACGTTTTGATTGAAATTAATAAGTTGACTAGTAAAAGGGGAAAAGTGGTTTAAGGGACGACCAAGTTAAGTAGCCGCCGGAGAAGAAAAAAAACATCTCCTCCTTTTTTTCTTTTTTAAATTTCTTCATTAATATTAATTGCTCAAAGATTCTCCTCATACCAAAAAGCGCGACTTTTCCTGGTTTCCGATGTTACCCTCGCAGCCGCAAGATCGCCATCTCGGAGCTCCGGGTCCTAGCGGCGGCGGCGGCGGTGGTGGAGATGAGCTCATTAGAACGTACAAGGGTTGGAAAGGAGATAACGTGAGC
Organism: Brassica rapa; assembly: GCF_000309985.2. Lineage (NCBI taxonomy): Eukaryota > Viridiplantae > Streptophyta > Magnoliopsida > Brassicales > Brassicaceae > Brassica > Brassica rapa. The sequence continues at coordinate 17,184,630 of NC_024800.2, forward strand.
TTCTCTGTCTCTTGTTATGATTTCGTTTTCTGGGTCCGTTAGATTAAAGAGCCTTTTGAGTAAGATCTGAATCGAAAGCTTCTCTCTTTCGGTGGAATCTAATCATAATCTCTCTTTTTCTGGGAATTTATTGGTGCAGCTTTCTTGATTTGACTTTGAAGTTGTTTTCATTTTTCAGGTGTTCTGCTTTGGAGGAAGGCTTGTGTTTGGACCCGATGCTCGGACTATACTCATCACCATCTTCTTGATCACTGCTCCTGTCACTATCTTCTGCGTTTTCGTTGGCAGAAAGTTTATTGATGACTATCCTCACCATCGAGGAGTATCAGTTCTCGCCATAGCTGTTGGTCTTAATTTACTGGTGAGTCCAAATGTTAGTTCCCTCCCTCATCCTGGCCTCGAAATGATACTAAAGTATTTCAACCTCCACAGGATCTAGTATTTCTGTTTATAACCTCGGGGCGAGACCCTGGAATCATACCGCGTAATCTGTATCCTCCTGAGCCAGAGAGTAACGGAGAGCCACGTCTTGCTCATACTCCTACTCAGACCCGGTTGCCTCGGACAAAAGAAATGCTTGTGAATGGAATCACTGTCAAGATCAAATACTGTGACACCTGCATGCTTTACAGACCGCCCCGTGCTTCTCACTGCTCCATATGCGATAACTGCGTTGAGAAATTTGACCATCACTGTCCATGGCTTGGTCAATGCATTGGATTGGTAATGGCTCTTTAACCAAATCGTCTTTGTTATATCTCTGAATTCGCTTTTTATCTTTTGTTTAAAATGCAGAGAAACTACAGGTTCTACTTCATGTTTGTATTGTGCTCGGCTCTTCTCTGCATTTATGTCCATGTGTTTTGCTGGATCTACGTCAAGAGGATTATGGATGGTGAGAAGATAAGCATCTGGAAGGCGCTTATCAAGACTCCTGCTTCCATCGCCCTAATACTCTACTCTTTTGTCTCTGTCTGGTTCGTTGGTGGGCTTACTGGCTTCCACTTGTACCTAATCGGTACCAATCAGGTAAAGCTCTTGTTTCATTACAAAACCGTTTGAATAATGTAGCTTCTTGCTAACATTCGCTCTCTGTTGTGGGTTTTTGCAGTCAACTTACGAAAACTTTAGGTATCGGTATGATAGACATGAGAACCCTTTCAACAAAGGGATAGTTGGGAACTTCATGGAAGTGTTCTGCACAAAGGTTCCCTTATCTAAGAACAGTTTCAGAGCAAAGGTACCAAAGGAGCCAGCGATCCCACCAAGGATAGTAAACGGAGCCATGTCAAGCCCGAGCTTGCAGAAAGTTTCCCACGACATAGAGATGGGGAGAAAACCTGTGTGGCACGAGACGGTAGAAGAAGAGCTCGGTGACTTGGAAAAGGACATGGAAACAACGGTTACATCGAGGGATTTGAGCAGAATGCTTCCACCAGAAGAATCTGAAGGGCGTGGGATTATGCATTCAAGAGAGTCGAGCAGGGGAAGGAGAGGAGGTAGCTGGGAATTCTCAAGCCGTGTTAACGAAGATTTAAGAACAAGAGATGAGTCTGTGTCGATAAGAGTTGGTGAAGATAGCTCAGAGTCTTCAGGCAATGTTGCTTCCAGATAAATTACAGGTTGAGATATCTGATGCAGCAACATTTAGAAGCAGAACTGGAACTGGTATAGCACGGTTATAGTCTCCGGTTTACGCCAATTACACTATTAAAAAAGCCTAAGAAAAAGATCAATCAAGATTTTGATTCATTCAGGTTTGCTTGTTTGTTTACATCACTGTAACGAGTTTGTGTAAAGTAAATGTTTTATTTGACAAGAAAGCTTTTTAAATTATTGGTACAAAACATACAGTCACAGACCAAGGTAACAAACAATATAGGCATTTACGTACCTTCGGTTTACTTGAGAAAGCATCTGAGAGTAACCTTTTAATAGTGTTTTGTAAACTGTACCGGCCAACTATGATTCTTTCATTTAACTGAGTTCAGGTTTGTACTAGAACTGGATTTAATTGGAATCAGTAATAACAGTGAAAACCCGGTAAAAACAGTCTGAACTGGTGACCGACCCGGGTTTATTAGAAAAACCATTTTTCAATGTTTTGTACATTAGAGTTTGGTGTTATAAAAAAGTAGATTAGAGTTATTTCACTTGGCTTTGATTTAGTAAGATTTATTATTAGATTTGAGATAACCTAAATTGAACAAAAAGAAAAAAAAAATGTGGGCACAAAAACCAAAAGTCTAGATGAAGAATTTTATAGAAACTTGTTTGAGATTGGGTTATATCGCTCGGAGAAGGTACATCGAGTAAACAGAACCCGATCCAATTGATTTAAAAGCGATCAAAGAAATATGCCGACTTAGAGAAAAAAGGAAACAAGTCGACCATAACGGAGTAGACCGATGACCGAAATGAGACATTCACAAACACATGCAATTCGACACAAGATTAAAGTTTTTCATAATTACGTTGCTCTTGTCGAGTTGATCCTCTTTCACAAGTTCGTCGTTTTTACATTTTAATCGACTTTCAATTGATCAATAAACGTTTTTCTAATAACTTGTCATCGAATTCATGCCCTCAACTCGTATGTGACGAATTCAGATTAAACATTGGTGCAGTATGTGGGGACCCAAAAGCAACACCAAGAAAGATAAAATATGTCTAGAGATGATCTAACCGACTCAGGGATTGCTCCGCCGATAACAAATCTCGCCACCATGATGGCCAAGATGAAAGATATGATGGAGCGCCTTACTCAACAAGACGCTGCAAAGAAAGTAACGAACGATCTGTCTGCCGCAACATGCTGCTGTGCCGTGAGCCTGAAACAACGAGAAAGTGACATTTTCAAACAAACAACTCTATGGCTCAGAGGCCGATCAAGCAACAAACCAACAAATCATTCTATAGAGCATGATGCAAGATATCACCTCAAAGATACACAAAGTAACGAGTTCAGCTCCAGTATAAAAGGTGTCCTCGCCGAAACGCTCTTGCCGAAATGTCTGAAGAATTCTTTTACAAAGTAGATCACCGACATAAAAATTCACCACACATACAAGTTGAGAGTCCCAACCTTCTCAAAAGACTCTGATCCTAGCGATCACACGACCACGTTCAACATATACATGGGAGAGACACACTTTCCCAACTACCATAAACAAAAAAAACATGACACCAAAGAGTGCAAAACACAGCTCCAAGATGAACTCTTATCAGCATTCAACAAAGGTGTAGTGATCCCGGGTACTCCAAAAAAGAAAACCGCCAAAATAAGAAAAGTTGGATCAAGAGAAAAAAAGAACCATCAAAAAGTTTCAGAATTGACCTCAAGTCGATCGACCAAAAGATCAAGACGCAGCTGCCCCCATCGTCTGGTGCGAACCGAGGACGAAAGCTCGTTACAGATTATAAAAAAAAACATTATGTCTACTAGTCTCCGTCTCCCTTCTAGGGACACTTCTTGATGAATTCATTAGGAGGATCGTCTATACCCTGTTCACCATGACCATGGGCGGCCTGCTCGTTTGGGTTCTCGTTTCCTTCTTCGAAATCTTCTCTTGAGGAGCTTTTTCTTGAGTCAGTTTTACACTCACCCACTGATCCACTCCAGTTTTATCTTGAACTTGGACTTCAATTGTAGGATCCTCGGTCTCAGGTGAACGAAGGTCAGTGAGAGCCTATGTTGACATCAGAGTTGCATTCTTACCAAACTGGTGTCCAACAACTGGCGCAGGAATCTCGGAAGCTGGATTTTCCAGGAGAGGTATTGGAGGAGATATCGGAGGATAATAACAATATCGGAGGATAATAACAATGTGTTAGGATATACTTACGAGAGTTAGAGATAATGACGTAATCTAGGAGATAATATCTTAACGACAAATGTCGGTGTACAATGTAGTATATATGCTCGTGTGAATGAATGAACAAAACATCTTTTCCAGTTACATCTATTCTGTTTATTTACATGGTATCAGAGCATCGATCAGCATAAAAACGTTTAACACACGAGCTGAGAGATGGGTGATGAAGATGAATCGAAGCAAGTGGTGACGAAACAGAGTAATGCAGTGATAACATCGCCATACACTTTGTTCTCGTCGGATAATCCGGGTGCTTTGATCACGTCCGTTCAGTTGAAAGGTGACAATTACAACGAATGGGCGATGGAGATGATGAACGCTCTTAGAGCAAAGAAGAAAAATGGGTTCGTTGACGGAACCTTGCCAAAACCAACTGAAGGCGATCCAGATTTGGAGTCTTGGTTGAGTGTGAACTCAATGATTGTGGGGTGGATCAGATCTTCGATAGAGCCGAGGGTTCGATCTACAGTGACCTTCATCACTGAAGCTTACAAGCTTTGGGAGAACTTGAAGAAGCGCTTTGAAGTGGGAAATAAGGTTCGAATACATCAGCTGATGGAGCAGCTTGCATCTTGTCGACAAAACGGAGAGGCTGTCATAGATTATTATGGAAAGTTGGTGATGATGTGGGAAGAGTTACAAACCTACAAACCACCGCCGGCGTGTAGCTGCTCTGCTGCGGTTGTCTATGAGAAAGAAAGAGAGGATGAAAGAGTTCATCAGTTCATTATGGGACTGGATGAGTCGAGATTTGGGAACGTCGTGACAGCTATAATAGAAGCTGACGAGTTGCCAGACTTGGGGAAGGCTTACGCCAAAGTAATCAGAGAGGAAGCACGTTTGAGTTCAGCCAAAGCTCGTGAAACGGTTCCACAAGAAGCGATTGGTTTTGTGTCTCGACGTGAAGGACAAACTGAAGCGTGTGACACAAGTAATAACTCTTCTTTTGGAAACAGAGCAAGGGATCGTTTGTGCTCGCATTGTGGGAAGACAGGACATGAGAAGAACAACTGCTGGCAGATTATTGGATATCCTGAATGGATGAATGAGAAACGTGGACGAGGATCAGGCAGAGGTCGTGGTGGTTCCAGTGGTGCCTCCAGTGCTGGAAGAGGAGGCCGCGGTTATGCAAACACTGCACACGCAACCAGTGCTCACGGTGCTGGTGGACCTGATCTCACTCCGGAACAATGGAAAGCCATCACTCAGATCATAAATGATGGCAAGACTGGTGGCCAGTCAGAGAAGTTGTCTGGTAAGAGTCTCGGTGACGTGATTATAGACTCCGGGGCCTCTCATCATATGACCGGTGATATAAGTCAGCTGGTTGGTGTGAGAGGAACCCCACCATGTGTTGTTGGATTTGCAGACGGTGGTACTTCTACGTCTTGTCAAATGGGAGACTTGATCCTTAGTGACAAGATATCACTAAAAGACGTTCTGTTTGTGCCGTCATTAGACTGCACGTTGATTTCAGTATCAAAGTTGTTGAAACATAGCAACTGTTTCGCGTTGTTTACTGATACTATTGTTGTCTTGCAGGACCGTTCTTCGAAGACTCTGATTGGAGCCGGTGAGGAACGTGATGGGGTGTATTTCTTCAGAGATGTGCGAGTTGGACGAGCTAACAGAGCTGATGGGAACAAGGATCAACTCTTGTGGCACAGAAGACTTGGACATCCAGCTTTTGCGATTTCTTCTTCTTTACCTATGCTTTCTGGTGTTTTGAATAAAGCTTGCTCTAGTCCGTGTGACGTGTGTTTTAGAGCTAAGCAAACAAGAGATGTTTTTAATGACAGTATCAATAAAACAAGTCAGTGTTTTGAACTTATTCATGTGGATGTTTGGGGTCCATACCGAGTACCTGCAACATGCGGAGCTGTGTATTTTCTTACTGTTGTGGATGATTTCTCTAGAGCCGTATGGACTTACCTGTTGCTGGCAAAATCCGAAGTTAAGAAAGTTATGCAACGGTTTTATGCTTATGCGGAGACACAGTTCAAACTACAAGTTCAAAAAGTCAGGAGTGATAACGGCACGGAATTCATGTGTCTCGGGGAGTTCTTTCAGGAGAAAGGGATCGTGCATCAAACAAGCTGCGTTGACACACCTCAACAAAACGGGAGAGTGGAGAGAAAGCATAGACATATCTTGAATGTAGCAAGAGCATTGTTGTTTCAATCTAGTATGCCGGTTGAATTTTGGGGTGAGGCGATCTCCACAGCTACTCATGTTATTAACATGACTCCCACCAAGTTGTTAGATGGATGCACACCATATGAGAAGTTGTTTGGTACCAAGCCACCATATGAAACATTGCGTGTGTTTGGATCATTGTGTTATGTGCACAGGCGTGACAGAGTTAAAGACAAGCTCGGGGAAAGAAGCAGACGCTGCGTGTTTGTTGGATATCCTTTTGGGAAGAAGGCCTGGAGGGTCTACGATCTAGACAACAAGAAATTTCTAGTGTCTAGAGATGTCAGCTTCTCAGAAGAAGTATTTCCATACAGTCAGAATGTTGTTGGACCAATGGAACAAGTCACGCCAACGGGGGGACCAGATGATGACTGGATAATAGATATCGGAGGAAACAAAGGGAATGTTACGCAACCACCTATTGGAACACAACCAGAAGAGAGTTTAAGTTCAGCTACAGAGGAAGTTGATACTGGAGTTGATACTGGATCAGGGGAGTTGGTGAACAAAGAGACTACTGAATCTGAGAAAGAAGTAACGCCAGAACCAGAAATGGGCAGAGGATGCAGAGAGAAAATACCTTCTGTTAAGTTGAGAGATTACGTGAGTTACAATGCTTGTCGCTTGAAAGACAAAACACCCCATCACGACCTCAAATCAGAGTCTTCACCAACGGTCTCAGGTAGCACGCCTTATCCTCTTGAGAATTATATTTCTGATGAACGTTTTTCTCCAGCTCATAAAGTATTCTTAGCTGCTATAACAAGTGATCGAGAACCAAAGAGTTACAAAGAGGCATTCCAACAGAAGATTTGGCGTGAATCTATGCAGAAAGAGATAACGGCCTTTGAAGAAAATGAGACGTTCAGTGTGGTTGATCTGCCTCCTGGTAAGAAAGCCATTGGAAACATGTGGATTTACAAATACAAATATAATGCAGATGGCACAATTGAACGACCAAAGTCTCGCTTAGTGGCATTGGGAAATAGGCAAGTGAAGAACAGAGACTTCAAAGAGACGTTTGCTCCGGTAGCGAAGATGACTACAGTTCGGAGTTTGCTGCGTGTGGTTGCTGGAAAAGGTTGGATTGTGCATCAAATGGATGTGCACAATGCCTTCTTACATGGAGACCTCAAAGAAGAGGTGTATATGAAGCTACCTCAAGGCTTCAAGTGTTCTGATCCCAGCAAGGTGCTCAGATTGCATAAGGCGGTTTATGGACTGAAGCAAGCTCCGCGATGCTGGTTTGCTAAGCTTACTGATGCACTCAAGAAGTATGGTTTTAAGCATTCTTATGCCGATTACTCATTATTCATATACTCAAGGAAAGGTGTAGAACTCAGGGTATTGATCTATGTTGACGATCTGTTGGTTTGTGGTAATGACGTGAAGTTTGTGAACAAGTTCAAAGAGTATCTAAGTGAGTGTTTTCATATGAAGGACTTGGGTAAATTGAAGTATTTTCTCGGCATTGAAGTGGGTCGTGGTGAAGAAGGGTTCATGCTGACACAGAGGAAGTATGCATTAGACTTGATTGCAGATGTTGGTCTCCTTGGTTCGAAGCCAGCCGCAACTCCAATGGAACAACAACACAAACTGGCGCTTGATACGAGTCCGTTTGTACGCGACGCTGAGCAGTACAGGAGATTGATAGGGCGCTTGATATATTTGACGATAACACGACCAGATATTTCGTATTCAGTACATATATTGTCTCAGTTCATGAAAGCGCCAAGAGAGATGCAATGGGACGCTGCTCTGCGAGTTGTGAAATATCTTAAAGGAACGGCTGGCCAGGGGATAATGTTAAGCTCACAGAGTGAACTAAATCTGTCCGTGTATTGTGACGCTGACTGGTCGGCATGTCCGGTTACGAGAAGATCTTTGAGTGCATATGTAACTCTAGTGGGAGATTCGCCAGTATCATGGAAAACAAAGAAACAGAGTGTGGTGTCTCACTCATCTGCTGAAGCAGAGTATAGGTCCATGGCTCAAGCAACCAGGGAAGTTAAGTGGCTTCGGCGGTTGTTAAGTGATTTGGGAGCTACACAGTCAAGGCCTTCGAAGATGTATTGTGATAGCAAGTCCGCTATGTACATCGCAGCTAATCCAGTCTTCCACGAGCGAACTAAGCATATAGAGTCTGATTGTCATCAGGTTAGAGATGCCACACAGGACGGGACACTGGAGACAATTCACGTGCGAACCACTGAACAGGTCGCAGACGTGTTGACTAAGGCACTGGGGAGAGTTCAGTTTGAGTGCTTGTTGTTCAAGTTGGGAGTACGAAACTTTCATATTCCCAACTTGAGGGGGAGTATTGGAGGAGATATCGGAGGATAATAACAATATCGGAGGATAATAACAATGTGTTAGGATATACTTACGAGAGTTAGAGATAATGACGTAATCTAGGAGATAATATCTTAACGACAAACGTCGGTGTACAATGTAGTATATATGCTCGTGTGAATGAATGAACAAAACATCTTTTCCAGTTACATCTATTCTGTTTATTTACAAGAGGGGAGACACATAGTCGCTATCTTCAGTATCGTTGACTTCCATGTCGTTGATATCTTTCTCATACTTTGCTTCATTCTGGGTCATTTGATCCATGATCTCTTTATGCTCTTACAAGCCCTTTCAGATCAACTTTTCGAGACACTTCTTTGTGCCGGAAACTTGGCTGAGAAGAAGTAACTTTTTGATATACCATGGATTTTACACACTATTAATCATGGTATGTAGGTGTTTTAAGAACTATTTATTATGTTTTGAAGTCTTTTTAGCACATTTACAGGTTCATGAGGGTTTTGGAGAAAAGTGATGATTTGAGTGCATTTTAGAGATAAAATGAGAGGAAGCTCGTAGCTAACCATCGAACCTGTCTCAAGGTCCACGATTAGAGTCAAACATCGATCGACGAACATCTTGTGCTGTCGATCGACAGCGAAGCGCGCAAAACCCAGCTAGGTTTTCAGCCGACTTAAATTCCAAGTCACAACACATTTAGAGGAATACCCCTGGCTGACTTTTAACCTAATATTTATGTGCTCTGTCATTGTTCTAGACAATACACGCTTTCATACTTTCTACTTTTTATAGCAAACAATACTTAGGGTTTTTTAGTAGTTTGGAGAGAAGATCCAAGACTCCTTCAGAGATTTGTATTGGAACTCCAATATTTCTAACTCTATCTATTTATGCATTTTATTCAGTTTATGCTTATGATTACTTTACTATGTCTGAGTAATTCACCTGTTAGATTTAGGGTTTAAATTGGTTACGAGAGATTAGCCCAAAATATAGAATTGCTAAGATGATAAATATCCTTCAAAGAGTTGTTATTAATGCATGTGTTCTAGAGTAGATGATATTACGTGTATTTACACATAATAGCCTTGGCTACGAGAGCTATTGGCGAGATTCTTAGTTCTAGCACTTAAGACTACAAAAAACGTAATTGAGTCGCAGCTCGAATAACAAAAACATAAAGTTGCCTAAATTGCTCTAAGTATTGCTCTGGGTAATAATTCTTGTGTCTTCTTGCCCCTTCAACTTCGATCCTCTTATATACTCCTTCTAAGGCGGTTTGCCTTTTCCCTTTCTGCCCTCGGTCGAGTTTATCGCTTCACGGAAATATTTCATTTTTCTTTGATCTCTGTGTTTATCTTCGGAAACTTGACATTTATCCTTTGAACTTGACATTTATCTTCTTCTGGGTAACAAATGATAAACCGACGTAACGACTGGGCTTGATTTCATAAAATCGTAAGTGGGCTCTTTGCCGCGTTCTGGGCCCTTTCGGGTTGTTTTCCGACTTAGGCATTTTTACGATTTTATAAAAAGAGCACTTTCGAAACGACGACGATTCCGAAGAACATTCAAATTCCTCGTATAGCGGCAATCCTAGGTGTTCAGCTAACCTTTGCTGTTTTATACGATCAGTCCGAATGTTATTCGAGAAAACGAGTTCTTGTAGTTTTTAAATCGTAAAGCTCTAACGATACCTCCGATTGAGACGTAACAAGAGCGAATTTGATACAATCTTGGGAGAGGAGTTACAAGGACGAGGTGAAGATGGATTCCGGTCGATCCAGCTCGGCCGTTCGCCGAACTGGACTGGTCCAGCTCGGCGAACGTCCGAGCTGAATCTCGTGGTTGATCCAGCTCAGCCGTTCGCCGGAATCTTGAGGTTCTTGCGAGTGGTTTAGACATGTCGAGTAAGTTAGACGGAATCCAATGTCTAAAAATCCGAAGATGAATAGTGAATCTTTTTGCCTATAAGTATGTGGAGTAAGTTTTCAAATTCTTTACTTGCTCATTTCCACAAATTTTCTTTCAAAGAAGATCCTTTGCTCTCTTCTCTCCCTTTGGTAAAGAATTTTTTTTTTTATCTTTTCCTCTTTTCTTTTTGAGAAAGAAAGATCATGTCTTCAAAGAGAAAATCCTCCACCAAGTCTCATCACGACCGTTCCGTTCCCGATGGTTCCTGCTCGCAGCATGTCGATGTTGTGCCCAAGGTGGAGTTCTCGGCGGACTCGATCGATCCTGAGGAGAACGATGCGTACTGGGCGGCTAGGGGTGAATTGAACCCTCCCGTTCCTGAGCTGTGGGTTCCTTCTCCTTTTAAAGCCAACCATGTGGTCGGCTGTCCGAGCAGGAGTTGTTCGAATGAGCTTGCGGCCATTAGACGTTTCTGCTGAGTTCATGAGTCAGTCGAGTTTCGCCTCTCAGAAGATGGGAAAGTTGCACGTGCTCCGCATGAAGAGGATGTAGACACTTTCTCAACTATACTTTTACTAAATAGTTCATGTAAGATATTTTGTAAACTTCTGGTTTACTATATATTTATCTCCATTACAGTAATCTTTGTGTAGTACAATCTATAAGAGGATGTAGACACTTTCTCAACTATACTTTTACTGCCTTGAGAAATATTTTTTTATTTGAAATGAATTTAACATTTCTTTCGCTTAGTGTCTCAAAATCTCACAGGTTTACTTTGAGAATGATTCATCAATATTAATTTTAGTACAAACATAATCTTCTGGATGTTTCACTTATCATAAAATGTGAGATTCATTAACTCTTCCCTTCGAGATGATAATACTATAGGTTTATCAATCTCGAATGAGTCTCATGTTTGAATCAACAACATACCATTCATGGGTTATGTATTCTTTCTTAGATCCTTCTAACTTTTGAGACTTCTAAGAATACAATACATGAAGAACTTGAAATTGCATTCTTAGGAACTTTAAATTGCATTCTTATGTGCAATAATACTATGTACTCTTCTGGAGCATTCATATATCCTCTTTTTGAACACTTTATAAGCTTTATATTAGCTTGTATTGTACTCACAATAATTTTCGTTCATCTTTAGATGAATGAATCATTCTCTTCTTTATTACCATGTCTATTTTCTCAACTTCAAGTGAGAGTATGAATTCTATAAGAAACTCTTTAGATCTTGACCTCCTTTATTTCCACATTCACGTCTACAACCATTTTTATGTTCATTTTCTTGACCAATTGTATTTTGTGGTATAAATGTCTTATTCTCTTCAGGAGAATGGATCATAAACAACTAGACGTGATTTATTATCTTACGTCAATAGTTCATTATTTTCTGAGTTTCAAAGAGACAAGATACAAGTATAAACTTCTTTAATCTCTTTTTTTAATCATGTGTCTGTTGGACAATATTACTTGTGTGAAAAATATATATTCCAATATATATGCATCATAAGAAAAAAAAAATCTTCGAGAAATTTTGTTTTTAAACTTAACATCCAACATAGTTGGCTTTATTTACAGACTTCAGGTCTTTGCAATCTTTAGATAGTAAAATACATAATGAACTTTAGGTAATCACTTCAGGTGATAATAACTTTCTTTATATTATTTACAGACTTCAGGTTTTGTAATCTTTAGATGTATAATATATAGTGAGCTTTGGGTAATCACTTCATGTGATAATACCTTTCTTTATATTATTCTTCAAGACTTATGGATCTTTTATGGTTAAGCCTTGAATTTAAAAACCCCCATATACAAAATGGTAATGAAATATGATCCATACCAACTTTTATGCAAATTACTTTATGTAATCATACTTTACTCAACCTTTGTATATAAAGCATGGAAAATAAGAAAATACTTATCTTATAAAGAGAAGTGCCTAAGCGATATGGGTTCCAACTTTTCATGTTTCTCGACATCTCACATGGTATCTTCGCTTTTACAAAGAATAAATAATCCTGATAAACTTAAAATTTGCTCATATAAATATGGCTATTGTGTTAGTAACAATCAATTTGATTTCAAATTGAGTCTATACCAAGACTACTAGTGATTCATTATTTTACTAGCAAATATCTAAATCTATATATAATATCAAAGAAATATAGATAAATAGATATTTAACATTGAATCGATAACTACTCAATCATTTTATTTTAACCAGTTTAGAAAAAGAAAACCAATTCAACCACGTACTACTCTTAGCAACCAGAATACATATACTAAAACATATGGCTTTTATGAGCATAAAAGGTTCGATTTCTCATCAAACAAAGAGGTGGGTTTAGCACACTAACGAGATATAGTCTCAACAAAAGCAAGACGAAACGCTTAGGGGTTTAGCACACTCACGACTAGGGTTTTTAAGATTTTGCTATGTGGCTAAGGTTTTAAATAACAACTAGATTTTTTAACCGCGCTACGCGCGGATAAGATATTATATGTATATTTTAATTCTAAAAAAATAATGCATAATATTGTATTATATTATTTAAAGAATATAAAATAAGACTACATAACATAAATATATATTTAAATTTTTTTTTGTGGAAATCATTATGTTGTTTGATTGTTGTACTTGATTCAAATATTTACATAGTTATTTGTGATGGATGAATAACTATATTTTTATTATCAGTAAATAATATATATTATATAATATAAGAAAAATAAAATTATTTACTTTTAAAACAAACTTGTCTCATGTTGGGGACTCGATTATAGACATATCATAGTCGAATAAGACACTTTTACAGTTATCAATCTTCTTAACAGTCAAGAAACAAATTTGAATATTAAAACATTATCTCATACAATCTCTTTGTGAAATAACTGCTCTGAAGAAATTGAATTTAGGCATAAAAAAAGGCTGAAAATGAACGTGGAGATGTGTTATCTAAGTCACCTTTACAAAATACTATTCATAGTTCATATATCATTTATGTCCATCCTATTTTTTTTGTCCATCCTTTCTTAAACATCTTGAAATAACTGATGCTAATTAATAATAAACTTTTGGCTGGAAAAAAAATCAAATTTGTCTAATTATCGCTTAATTTGTCTAACTGATATATATATATATATATGTATTTCTCAATTCTAAAAAATAATGTATAATATTGTATTACATTATTTAAAGAATATACAATAAGACTACCTAACATAAATATATTTTTTAAATTTTTTTTGTGGAAATCATTATGTTGTTTGATTGTTTTACTTGATTCACATATTTGCATAGATATTTGTGATAGATGAATAACTATATTTTTATTATCAGTAAATAATATATATTTATTATATAATATAAGAAAAATGAAATTATTTATTTTTAAAGAAAGTTGTCTCATGTTGGGGATTCAGTTATAGACATATAATATTCGAATGAGACATTTTTACAGTTATCAATCTTCTTAAAAGTCAAGAAACAAATCTGAATATCAAAACAATATCTCATACGATCTATTTGTGGAATAACTGCTATGAAGAAATTGAATTTAGGCATCAAAAAGGACTGAAAATGATGTGCAGATGTATTATCTAAGTCAGCTTTACAAAGTACTACTATTCATAGTTCATATATCATTTAAATCCATCTTTTCTTAAACATCTTGAAATAACTGATGCTAATTAATAATAAACTTTTGGGTGAAAAAAAATCAAATTTGTCTAATTATCGCTTAAATATTTTATTAATATTGTCTAAGAAGCTTTCAATTGATATCATAGTTTAATTTTTATTAGTTTTTTTTGTTAATTTTAGAGTTTTTTGTATTTAAGATTTTTTCCATATTAAGCTTATATTTCTTTCGCATTATATATATGTCATAAAAATTACCATCAAATCAAATTTACTTATTTATTATTTTGTTTTTAATGAAAATACACTTTTTAAATAATTTAATTTAAAATAAAATTATATATTAATTTGTTGTATTCTAACAATTTGATTGATTTAATTAATTTGCTTTGGTGGATAACTTAAAAAGTTTTCATATGAATTGGGGAAAGTAAGCTTATGTTGTTATATTATATTTATTTGTGTATATGGAATCTATATATAATGCTAGTGTAATAAAGGAAGAACAATATTTTTTTGTAACTTCAAAAAGATACATTATTACAGTTTGAAATTATTCAAAATTGAATAAAATGGTAATTAAATAAATCTAATGGTTTTTTAACTTGTTTAGTTGGATTCTCATGAAAAGAAATCGATAGGTTAAACAAATGTTTCAAAATTTGTTGTGTTATTCTTTTGTCTATAAATTACAAAATTTATTGAATTGATATATTTAATTATTGCACCCTAAAATAATATTTTATTAAGACATTAGAGAACTATGTTTTGAGTTGTTTTGTCAAAATTGTACAAAAATCTATGCTTTTTCATATTTGTCACGAAAATTTATATGTTAAACTTACTTTAACAAAATTCTTAGCTTTGTCAAGAAAACAAAAATCTATGTTTTTTCATATTTGTCAATGTTCTAACACTTTCAAAGAATATATTAGCTTAGTCACTTATTTTTTTTTTTTTACAAAACAAAGTATCGGAGTCTTGAAAGTTGAATTCATATTATTGTAAATGTACATAAGAGTTTGTGATTACATATTTAGTGATTCTTGTATATGTGTTCAAGAAAGTTTCAATGGTTTAGTGGTATATGCCCTATATTTATATCATACTAACCCGGGTTCGATCCTTTCCTTTGCATTGTTTTTTTTATTTTTTACGAAAAAATAAATGAGATGACGTGGCAACTTCGGACTCTCTGATTGGACGATTTTTTGTGCCTATGTGGACACTCTAAAAGGAGCTTATATGCCCCTTTTAGTATAGTATAGATACTAAGAAAAGCTATTCGATGCAACCATAAACATGTCAGAACAGTGTTAATAACAATATGCAGCCGTATGGTTTTTTTTTTATTCGAACGGCTGTTCTGTTACTCAAGCTTGAGGTGGTCTGGGCACTTTATCCGATATCCGAAGTGGCACCTGAACCCGATCCAAAAAACCCAAACCGAAATCCGAACCGAAGTAGCAAAATACCCGAACGAGTATTGAATAAAGAGAGATTGGATACCCGAACCCGAACGGATAATATCCGAACCCGAATGGATATCCAAAAATAACCGAACATATATATAATTAACCTTCTATTTCTAGTTTACATCTCTCATTTTATATAAAATATTTATATTGATACTATACATACTTTAAGTTCATATGATATACATACAATTACAGAAAAAAATGATTTGCTACTCACTTAAAATGCATGTCAAGTTTTTTATTTCAAAAATTAACAAAAAGTTACATCCAAATTTTTTTAAAAAATAACTAAACTAATGTCTTTTTAGTTTTAAAATGTTATTTCCAAATCTATTAACCATTCAATCTATTAAAAATAAAAAATTAGTTAACTGAAAGTTATATTTTTAAATACAAGAAACTTGAAAAATGAAAATTTTTATTTTTATTTCAAAATCTAAATATCCGAACCCGATCCGAAATAACCGAATCCGAACTAAAAATACCCGAACCCGACCCGAAGTACAGAAATACCCGAACGGGTTCTACACCTCTATACCGAAATACCCAAAAATCCGAAATACCCGATCCAAACCCGAATGGGTACCCTAACGCCCACCCCTACAAGTCCCTATGGAAGGATCTCGCTATCTTAGCTAAAGAATCAGATGATACATTTTCTGAACGAGGAACAAAAACAATCGAGAACTCTGTGTATCTGGTTTTCAGCTTCATAAACTCCTCCAGCTTAGTAGAGAAATTTGGCCATGCTCCGGGGTCTTTGATCATCGAGATTAGGTCCTTACAGTCGGTTCCAAAGGATTGACATGTTGATACCTCAAGCATACACTCCATTGCCTAGGATAAAGCCTCCAGTTCTGAATGTAATGATGAGATTCGTCTACGTTGATTCCTTGCTCCCAATAGTTGTGTCACTCCTCTAGAATTTATCCATATCCATCCATAACCAATATAGAAAGCGTCTTGGGTCCATGATCCATCTATCATTCATCTCTCTGAAATTGGAGGCCCTTCTAAATTTTGTACACACTCCTCTTCCTCCATTCTTTGATTTGCTCCAAACCAAACATTACATTCTGATTCAACGTGTCTGACAGTTTCCAAAGGGTCCCTGTCTATTCCCCTGAATAGTTTATCGTTTCTTGCTTTCCAAATATACCATATGATCCAAAGATATGGGTCTTTGTCCAGCTCTGGATCTTCAATATCATTCTTTCGTCAGAAAAGGTAGTCTATATTTGTGAAATGACTTCCACTTGGAAATAATGCTGGTGGTGTTGGGGTTGTCGCGTGTGCTCAAGTCTGTATAGCTGGAGGACATTCAAAGATGGTATGATTTATAGTTTCATCCTCTGCACCACAACGAGGGCAATGGTTGTCGCATCTCATATGACGATGATTCAGATTACTTGTCACTGCTAACTGTCTAGATATCAATTGCCAAGTGAAGTGTGATTTTGGAAGGAACTTTTATTTTCCAAGCAAAAGCCTGGAGCTTCGTTATGCTGGGTTCCCGTTCCTCCAATTCCTCCTCCTTAAGAAAGTTAGTTGCCACCCAGTAACCTTACTTGACAGTGTACATCCCATTCTTCGTATAACTCCAGCAATATCCATCCCGTTGGTAATCTTGGCTTATGGCCAACGATTGAATCAATGGGATGTCATAGTGGTGGACATAGTTTTCTATCATCTCAGTATTCCATCTCTTCGGGTTTCCAATCATCAGATCACGTACAGGTATCATTGAATGAAGCACCGGTGCAATCGGCCTAGCTGGTCTTGCTGGTATTGTTGGGATCTAAAGATCTTCCCAAGTCATAATCTCATTGACAAAGTGTACCTTTTGTTTAATTCCCATTGTTATAAGTGGTTTTGCAGCCATTATACTCTTCCACCCATAAAAGGGGTTGTTCACCTCGTTTAGCTGCAATGGCGAGCTACATCAGAAATATCGTTTTCTCAGAACTCTTGCCAATGGCAATGCAGCCGTATGGTTTCAAACGTAAGAAGTACTAGATTTTGACCCGCACGCCCGTGCGGATGTATTTTTTTTTTTAAATATGATGCTATTTGATTTTTATGTCACTATTTAGGGTTGGGTAAAAAACTCGAATTCGAAGAATTGAACCGATCTCAATCCAAATAAATAGTACTAAAACCGAACCGGAATTGATTAAATATCTTAATTATTCAAAATTTTGGTATTTGAAGAACCGAAATCTAATCCGATCCGAACCTAAATATTTTGGGTATCCTAAACAGATTTATATACTTATATATTAATTATTTTTAGATTTAATATATATAAAAACAGCCAGAATATATATATGATACTTTTAAGTTCGCTTAAGTGCTTGAAAATATATACAAATAATCAAACGTAAATATCTTAAATAGTTAAAATATACTCAAAACTCCAAAAAAAACTTGAATAATTATTTATCCTCTATCCAAATATTTAAACCAAACCTATTTAAATTGGTTATCCAAATCCGAACCAAATCCTCAAAGATCTGAACTGAACACGAAATCCCAAAAAGACCCGAAAACGAACCCGAACGCCCACCCCTAATCTATATTTTATATATATATATATATCCTATATGTGTCATCATAGGTTACAAAATATGTGTTATCATACCATCAAATAAGTTTTCTTGTAATTAAAAATATTTTATACAATCATATAAATAATCACATATATTATATTTTAAAATTTAATGTGAAATATAAAAACCATAATTTAAGTTGGTGTTTGAAATTGGGCTTTGTATTGTATTTTTCTTATATATATTGAAAACAGTTGTATAATAGTTATTGGAAAATATGTTAGTAAAAATCAAATTTTGAATATATGTATATTTTTGAATGAATTTTTGATATAAATTAATTTTAAATTATTATTTATTTGAATATATATATCAAGTAACATAGACCCAATATATTGTAATGGACTTCAAATTGTTTTAGTAGCATAAGCCCATTATTTTTTTTCCTAATTTACTGCTATCCATGTGTCCAAACAATACTATTTTTTTAACTACTACCCATATTGCTAAACAATCTCAATGTGTACTTCAACTTTAATAATATAGATAATAATAATATGTGATGCAGCCATATATAAAATTAAACCATCAAACATATGACTCGATGACATACCACTTGTTAAGCATTAAAAACATTGAACAATATGCTTTTTTAAATTATATTCATCCGTCAAAAAAGGGGAAAAATGAGTTAACCAATTATGTCTTTACAGCCGTAAATTATAACCAATATATAAAGCAAACTAGATGCAAAACGTTGAGAAATAATCATGGTGTCAAGTAAAAACAAACGATATGAACATGCAGCTATATTCAATAAAATATTTAAGATAGCTATTGGTTATGACTATACGCAGCTATATAAAATAACAATAAAAATATGAATCCATATGTAAGAACAATAGCGTATGATGACAAATTGCAGCCGTAATGAAGCAATTACTCAAACGTATTCAAACATAATTAGCGAGATTGAGTTTAGCTTATAACGTCGATACGATCTCATCAGATACAATGATTTTCATTCTTTGAAATAAGGTCGAATCAATATGGTCGACTAAGAACTTATTAACTCAATCAATTAAGTATGCGTATGAATTATGAATCCACTCTTACAAACCATGAATTGATAATAAGCATGATTTGAAGAAGAATTGAACATAAACTAAAAATATATCAAGAATAAAAGTTTATATCTATTAACTCAAGATCGCTAGAGCTTCGTGTTGATATCATGTTGTAAATAAGAAGAGAAGAAAAAGAATTGATGTGTTTTATTCCATGAAAAATGAACTCATTATATAGAGATATAATATGAAGGTTTAGCTTGGAAACCAAGTACAAGTAAATCTTGATGAACAAGAATTTCTATAATCGACATCACAATATTCATAACAAAAAAAATAGATTTAGAAAATAATAAGTTGGAAGACATTAATGGAATGAAAAAAATCATTGATCATCAGTATTTTGTTTTTGAGCATTTAATACAATGTTGGACCCGGAGTCATATGTTTTATTGGTTCATCATTCAATCCGGTTTTTAAAACTGTAGTGAAGAAAAGCAGTTAATTGTTTTTTCCTATTTAATTTTTTGAATTGTTTTGATCCATCAAAACTATATTATCTTTTATCAAGAAACACAAGTTAAGCTATTGATGAGCTTCTCTGAATGATCCAACCATTTCATCACAACGTAATTTTTCACTTTCTTGTCGTCGCCTCCAAATATATTGCACAAAGCCTCAACATAGTAAGTTGGGAACTTCCCGTTCATTTTCAAGAAGAACATAATAATGCGTGTCTCGTCTCTGCATAACTGGTCTTTCATAACATCGAAATGAGATGTGTGGGAAGGCGAAGGAGAGAGTGATAGAGCAATTTTTCTTCGTATGCAATCTTCCACAGGGCTCTTAATCTTGGTTACCAGGGTGGTTCTTCTCATGCATGTTAAGCTATTGAAGAGCTTCTTGGAATGATTCAACCATGTCTTAGTAACGTATACCTTCACTTTCTTTTCATCATCTCCAAATATATTGCACAACGCCTGGACGTAGTATGGTGGGAACTCTTTGTTAAGTCTCAAGTAGTACATGATGGCTCGTGCCTCATCTCTGCACAATTCGTCTGACACCTCGAAATTAGATGTTTTTGAAGGAGGAGAGAGTGACCGGGCAATGTTACTTCTTATGCAAGCTTCCAGAGGGCTGTGCTTGGCTAAGGAGATAACAGAAATGGAAAGAACGACTAGGAAGAAGACAACGGAGCTCTTGGAGGTCTTCATTATTGCTTCTAGTTTATCTGTGGTGTTATAAGAGGGAAAAGTGCATGAACATCTATATATATGTTAGAGATTAGCTGAAACTGTAAATTGTCAGTCTTGAAACTTATTTCACATTAACTTCGTGTTCCATCGATTTTAAGTTGATATCAGTTTAATTTCATTTATGAAATTTTCATTAAGCCTGGCTTTGAAGACGTTTCGGTGAATGTCTTGGCTTTTCAACTGCAATTTTTTTGGTCCAATTCTCAAAAATCCTTATAAGTAACTTTACCACATACATTTTTTTTGACCCAAACCCAAACTTATGTTTATGTCGATTTTGATTTAAGATAATCTAATACATTTGCAAAGACTCAAATCCGTAGCTAAAGTTTGTGATATGTCAAACCGTTTTAATGTATTTCATACCTGAATAAGTATTTTTTTCACTTACAACCAAACCTGTAAGCTTCTCATTTATGCATTTAAAAAGATCATAACAAATATATGCATGCTATTTGTTTACAATACATGTGTGTAATGATTCTTGGTAAAATCTGGAAACGTTTAGTGCAACCTGTATTGGCTAAATCCGACCATATATATGAACACGTCTTCGCAAATTCTAGCTTCATATGCAATATATATATATATATATATATACAGTTTGCTAGTTATGTTCTTGTTATTTAAAGGACTAGAGGATCTGCGAAAATTGATTCATTCTCAAAGCAAATGGCTTACGATGACTTTTTGTTTCTTGTAATTTTCCGTGTCGACCAGAGAAAGAAGAAGTTTACATGATTGTAGTCTCTTTGTTCTAACGATTTTAATGAACAAATTTAGGAGTTATGATATTAGAAAGTGTGCTTTTGAGCACAGAGATTCTCCTCTCTTAATTGTCTACTAGATCTTAATCCGCGTTTTGAAACGCTTACAACGCGCAAAATATTTTATAATTAAATATTTCATTACCAACGTTACAAATATTTTATTAATTTTTATGAATTCTTTTCTGTTTAAATCAACGCCTTTATATCCAACGTTAAACTAGATCAGTAGACGAACCGGTGAATTCGATGATCCGATATATAATTCAGTTTGGATTTTAATAGATATCTATTACTTAAAAACTCTATAAAACTCACCGAAACATCTGCTTAGGACTTGAGGTTAATAAGTTGAACTGATGGATGACTGATACGTAACCCAATTTTTAATAAGTTGTTATTTAAAAATTTAAGTTAATTTAATGTTTGCATTAGATATTTAAATACTATTTAATTTTAATATTTCTATTATATGTTGTAACTCCAACTTGCTATAAAAAATTGTTTAAATTATTATTTTGTATTTATGTAAAATGAAAAAAATAACAAAAATATATTTAAAAACTTTACTATTTTCAAAATACCTTTTTGTATTTTTAAATTGATATATATATAATCATATATTACAATTAATTGAACTATTGATCTATGGTTCACCCAAATGTCCGGACCGAATCTTAAAACTTTGATTTAAACATATTTTTACTTTTTTATTTTCTTATAATATACATTAATTAAATTTTACCTAAATGATATATGACTTATATACTAATTCTTTATATATTGATCTTATCTTAAAAGCTAATATTATTTATTGTATGTTCTGTTACTTTTTATTAGGGGTGGGCACTTTACCCGATATCCGAAGTGGCACCCGAACCCGATCCGAAAAAACCGAACCGAAATCCGAACCGAAGTAGCAAAATACCCGAACGGGTATTGAATAAGGAGAGATTGGATACCCGAACCCGAACGGATAATACCCGAACCCGAATGGATATCCGAAGATAACCGAATATATGTATAATTAACCTTATGTTTCTAGTTTATATCTCTCATTTTATATAAAATATTTATATTGATACTACACATAATTTAAGTTCATATGATATACATACAATTCCGGAAAAAATGATTTGCTACTCACTTAAAATGCATGTCAAGTTTTTTATTTCAAAAATTAACAAAAAGTTATATCCAAAATTAAAAAAAAAATAACTAAATTAGTGCCTTTTTAGTTTTAAAATGTTATGTCCAAATCTATTAACCATTCAATCTATTAAAAATAAAAAATTAGTTAACTAAAAGTTATATTTTTAAATACAATAAACTTGAGAAATGAAAATTTTAATATTTTTTTTCAAAATCTAAATATCCGAACCCGATCCGAAATAACCGAATCCGAACTAAAAATACCCGAACCCGACCCGAAGTACAGAAATACCCGAACGGGTTCTAGACCTCTATACCGAAATACCCGAAAATCCGAAATACCCGACCCGAACCCGAACGGGTACCCGAACGCCCACCCCTACTTTTTATTATTTGTTTCTGGATTTGCAAAAGTGACGGACAGAGACAGCATAACAGCTGTAACTCTTGTTTTTATTCTATGACTTTGTTTGATCTTTTTAAATTAACAGTTTTTGCTTGTTCCGTAAGTTTTGATATCCATTTGATAATACCTGTAAAAATGTACAAAATGAATGTAGGATTACTTCTTCCCAGAGAAAGAGAAGGATTCACAAAAGCCGCATGTTACAAAGAGCATTACAATTTAGCACCCTAAAACAAACATTAAAAGATAACAATATTAAAACTCCACGATATCTAAAAATAACAATATTATGGTTTAAAGTTTCAAAGAGTAGTATATGAAATTTGGTTATCCTTTTTGTTTGAAAAAATTATCTACAATGTTTCACAAAATTTGTCATTGAATTTCTTCCATGTGTGAATGACATTAACTTGAATGCACAAAGTTGTTCTGAAGCTTAATTTCAGAAAGATATGACAATACTTTTTTAGAAGACATTTTGTATGAGATATTGTTTTTACTCTCGTGTTATACATAAGGTTGAAATGGTTGTATAAAAACTAACCCAATCCGACCCAACCCATAAACCTAAATTTAATATGGTGGCAACATCACAATCGGTAACATCACAATCGGTGGCAACATCACAATCGGGTTTAATTGATTATAAACTTAGTTAGTGGGGTCATTCTGTAGTTTAATAAACCTAAATCCAAATTAACAAAAACCAACCTGACCCAACCCATAAACCCTAGAATATTTTATCTCCAATTCGATTTCATTACATGTTAGGGTTCATATCGATTTTTAAAACAGAAAAAGACAGAGAGAAAGAAAGAAAGATGAAATTTGGCGAAGGATCGAGAAATAAGCGAAACAGCAAGGCACCTGAAGGGAATGTGCTTTGTTACTGTGGGTTGTCGGGCAAGATCTCTCAAGCTTGGATAGACAAAAATCCGGGTCAAAGATCCTATGGGTGTGAACGATTCAAGGTACAAAATAATTGTGAATCCTGTATATATTATTATGGAGTACCTTGAGAAGTTTTGAATTTTTTTCTTTGTGTTAGAGTGGAGTTGAATGGCTATATCTCTAAAATTTGAAATTGAATCCCTTTCTCTGTTTCTAATACCTCATCGTGATTCTAAAATTGACTTCCTCTTTGTCTCTATTACGAAGAAATCGATCTCTTATCTATCTCTCAAATCTCTCTTTTATTGAAATCCCTAATTTTTTTTTTCTTTTGAACCCTAAGTAAATCAATTTTGGGGAAAGAATAGTTATGTAGTTATGTCGGGTCGGGTTTATGGGTTGGGTCGGGTCGGGTTTTGTTAATCTGGGTTTAGGTTTATTAAATTACAGAATGACTCCACTAACTAAGCTTAAAATTAATTAAACATAATTGTGTTGTTGCCACCATATTAAGTTTAACTTCGTATATGTGGCATGTATTAACATAAACATTGTGTAGTTAGTGACATATTCCAATACTTTGGATGGTTTCCACTATATTAGACTATACTTCGTGTAGGTGATAAACTTTTTTTCTAGTTTAAAATATTACTTAGAATATACCACTTTAATGATCAGCATATATTTTGTATCAACATTGTTACAAACTATGCGCTTCAAATAACAAATATAGTTAGTTAGTTGTTCAAATAGATATATTGTTATTAGATATTAACTTTGTGTTTGTGAAGCTACTGTTTGAATTTGGTATGGAAAATTAAAACTAATAAAAGCAAAAGATTATCTTGCATTTTATTCCATAAATGGTGTTTTGAAACTGGGTTTATGTAGATAGGCTAACGATATTGTTAGTTTGGATTTTATCATATTTTTATTTTTTGAAAATATAGTAATACATATATCCTATAAATAGTTTGCCAGCTACACGAAGTATAATCTAATATGGTAGAAACCATCCAAAGTACTTCCTCCGTTCCTTAAAGATATATGTTTTAGAAAAAAAAATTGTTTCAAAAAGATACATTTTTTACTTTTTCAATGTATGATTTTATGAAAAATTGTAAGTTTCAAAAAAATTAATGGTGTTTATTGAATTTCTATTGGCTAAAATTTATGAAAAATTGTTATTCACAAAAACAATGCATATTTAATGAGTTTTCTTAATATATGTGAAAAATCTAGAATATGCATCTTTTAAAAACAGAGGGAGTAATAGAATATGTCAATAACTACACGACGTTTATGTTATTACATGCCACATATACAAAGTAACAATTAATATGGTGACAACATCTTAATCAGATTTAATTGATTTTAAGCAAACTTAGTGGGGTTATTATGTAATATATGAAACTTTCTTCTTTGACTCGAAAGCCAACAAAAAAAAATTGAAGAAGAGGAAAGAAAGAAAAAAGCTTTGATTTTAAAGTGCTAATTGATTCAACACAATGCCAAGCTTTAAAAAACTCAGGTGTTGGGAGAGCCTATCAAGTGCTAAGTGATTCAGCACAACACCAAGCTTATGATGCATTTGGAAAGTTTGAAATTGTGAAGAGAAGTGAGGAAATAGGAACATGATCCTATATTTATAGTGTTACGGCTCGAAAAACGAAAAGACAAGTACAAAACCTATAATGGTGGCACGATTTTCTGCCTTTCGAGGAGCACTGACTCCACTTCTCGGACTAAACCAAAATCTGGTTTATGAATTAGAGCAGTATGATTAATTTAAACCAGGTCTAGGATAGTTCACGGTGAACTGGATCGCAGCCTACTAATGCGCCGAGATGGAAGCTTGGATTCATTCGAAAGGCAAGTGCTGAGATCTTTACTCTTAGAACATACTCTTGCAAATTCATCGAGATTGATTTTGTCTCTCGCGATAAGCTGGGGGTTTATTGTTGGATGGATTGCATCCATAGGACAAGGCCCATCGAGTAAACAAATGCCAACCTAATTGACTTAAAAGCGGTCAAAGAAACATGCTGACTTGGAGGAAAAAGGAAAAAGTCAACAATAAAAGGAGAAGACGAAAGACCGAGATGAGACATTTACAAACAGATCAATAAATGTCTTTCAAGATAACTCACCATCTAAATTGTGCCTTCAACTCGTATCTGTTTAATTCAAATTAAACAATTCGAATAAAAATAGTGGGTATGAACAATTTAAAAAATAGATTTAAAAAATAATATGATGGAAGACATTAATGGAATGAAAAGATCATTGATCATCAGTATTTTGTTTTTGAGCATTTAATACAATGGAGAATATTATAGAAATATATATACATATGTGATTATAACTATGTATATATTTGTCGTGGTGTTATTAAAAGTATACATATGATAATAGTATTATAAGTATACATTTAATAATAGTGAAAATTATAATTAGAATTTGGTTGAACTGGGTTGAATCATGACTAATATGTTTTGTCAGTTCGTCATCAGGTCTCGTTTTCAAAACAGTAATGGAAAAAACTATATAATATTTTTAATATAACATTTCTAAATTGTTTTAATCCATCAAAAATTATATTAATTATTAAAAGCCAAAAAAAATGTTATTATTATTAAAAAAAATTATTGATTCAGTTGGCTTTGGGCTAGTAGTTTGTTCATTTTAAAATCACAATTTGAAATTTCCCAAATATACAGATATCAATCCTTAGATTTTAAAAAGACAAAAATATCTCTGTCTTCTTTCATCTCCCGTGTCGAAAAAAGAAAACCCTAGTAGCCGCTTTCCATTTTTTCAGCATCGTTAACTTTTGGAGCCAAGTGTTTATCTTGCGAATGACATTTCTAGATACAATTGAAAGACTCTGTAGTGCTTTTTTGTGGTCGGGTGATCCTAATCAGACTCACAAAGCTAAAGTTCGTTGGGAGGACTTGTGTTATCCTAAGTCGGAGGGGGGGGGGGGGGGACTAGGGATAAGGAGACTCAGGGATTCAGTTAGGGTATTTGCTCTCAGCTTGATCTGGTGCATATTTAATATGTCAGATTCCTTGTGGGTTTCATGGACTAGGCATTATCTCCTGCGGCATAGCTCATTCTGGGATGTGTGTGACGAGTCAACGAGTTCATGGATATGGAGGAAGCTACTTAAGATGTGTACTCTGGCTTTTCAGTTCATCAGGGTGGAAGTTGGTAATGGGGCTAGAGCTTTCTTCTGGCATGATGATTGGTTGAGAATTGGCAGACTTATTGATGTAACAGGTGCAACTGGCACACGGTATCTGCGGATTCTTTGCAGTGCAAGGGTTTGTGATGCCGTTCGCCAGAACCAGTGGAGTATATGGGGCCAGAGCATCCGCAACTTCCAGGAGCTTCAAGCCAAAATTCAAGCAGAACCAGTCCCCGACCCGCAGATGAAAGATGATAAATTTCTCTGGAAGCATGATACTGATGACTATAAGGACTACTTCTCTTCTGCTTGAACTTGGGAAAAAATACGCTGCAAGAAAGAAGCAGTAAATTGGAGTAACGGGTGTGGTTTAAACAAGGGATTCCTAGATGTACTTTCATTGTTTGGCTTGCAATACAGAACATGCTCTCAACTGGAGATCGAATAAGGCAGTGGGGGATTATGCAAGGATTCATTCTCTGTGGGGATAGGGACGAAACTCGTGACCACCTATTCTTCCCATGTCCCTATTCTTATACAATTTGGGACAGAGTTGTAGGCAGGCTCATAGGAAGAAGAATAAATCCAGATTGGTCCGATATGCTCAGGTTAGTGTGTGTAGGAGCTTATTCACTTATGGACCAGATTCTCATTCGACTATTGATTCACTTTAGTATATTTATGGATCTTATAATCTAACCACTCTCTAGCACCACTCTTAGATTTATTGACTGCAAAGTGTATTAGAGATACCAAAGTGGATCACCTGCCAATTACCCACACTTGCTGAGAATTTTTAAAGGAAACCTAATTGAGCTTAATTTGCTTGTTTTGGAGCTTGGTATACATTAGATCACATTCCTCCTACAAGCCTGGAAGGCAAAAGTCTGTGTGGTTTCTGAGTTCCCTCTCTCTTCTCTCTCTCTTCTCTACCTCTCTCTCTCTCTCTTCTTCTCTCTTCTCTCTCTCTCTCTCTCTCTCTTCTCTCCTCTCTTCTCTCTCTCTCTCTCCTCTCTCTCTCTCTCTCTCTCTCTCTCTCTCTCTCTCTCTCTCTCTCTCTCTCTCTCTCTCTCTCTCTCTTTCTCTCTCTCTTTAGCATCTATAAGAATAAAAGATTGAAATGATTTCCTGCGGTTTATAAGGGTATGGGTGTTTCTGATTATCTTCTCTCTCTCTTGCAGTTTATTCATATGGTTGCTACGATTTAGGTTAGTTCACGGTGATCCGGATTGCAGCCTACTAATGCGCCGAGATGGAAGCTTGGATTCATTCGAAAGGCAAGTTCCGAGTTCTTTACTCTTAGAACATACTCTTGCAAATTCATCGAGATTGATTTTGTCTCTCGCGATAAGCTGGAGGTTTATTGTTGGATAAATTGCATCGATAGGACAAGGCCCATCGAGTAAACAAATGCCAACCTAATTGACTTAAAAGCGGTCAAAGAAACATGCTGACTTGGAGAAAAAAAAAGAAAAAAAAAGAAAAAAATCAACAATAAAAGGAGAAGACCAAAGACGAGACATGAGACATTTACAAACAGATCAATAAATGTCTTTCAAAATAATTCACCATCTAACTTGTGCCTTCAACTCGTATCTGTTGAATTCAAGTTAAACAAAAATTGAATTAAAAATTGAAGAAAAATAGTGGGTATGAACAATTTAAAAAAAAATAGACTTAGAAAATAATAAGTAGGAAGACATTAATGGAATGAAAAAAATCATTGATCATCAGTATTTTGTTTTTGAGCATTTAATACAATGTTGGACCATGAGTCATATGTTTTACTGGTTCATCATTCAATCCGGTTTTTAAAACTGCAGTGAAGAAAAGCAGTTAATTATTTTTTCCTATTAAACTTTTTGAATTGTTTTGATCCATCAAAATTATGTTATCTTTTATCAAGAAAGACAAGTTAAGCTATTAATGAGCTTCTCCGAATGATCCAACCATTTCTTCATAATGTAATTTTTCACTTTCTTCTCGTCGCCTCCAAATATATTGCACAATGCCTCAACGTAGTAAGTTGGGAACTTCCCGTTCATTTTCAAGAAGAACATAATAATGCGTGTCTCGTCTCTGCATAACTGGTCTTTCATAACATCGAATTGAGAAGTGTGGGAAGGCGAAGAAGAGAGTGATAGAGCAATTTTTCTTCGTATGCAATTTTTCTAGGAAATATAAACCTTTGGCCGGAGCTTCTCACGCCAAAGGAATCATCCTTGAGCTCATGTAAGACATAGAATATGCTTCTTTATCTGGTTTTTTTTGGTGTGGACATTGTTGATGATGAGTGATTCTCTGTATGTTTGATTATGCAGAGGAATGGAGGCTAAGCAGCCAAACTATGGTATATGTAAGTGTGTTAGAATACAACTTGTCAAGAATGGAAAGAAGATTGCTGCTTTTGTCCCCAACGATGGTTGTTTGAACCTCATTGAGCCAAATGTAAGCTGAATGAATAAAGCCTTTTGTAACCATTTATGATTAGTTTTGTCAAAGGTTGAATTCATGTTTTGTGTTATGTTGTTTGCAGGACGAGGTTTTTATCTCTGGATTTGGGCGTAAGGGTCATGCTGTGGGAGATATTCCATGAGTAAGGTACAAGGTCGTCATGGTTTCTGGTGTTTTACTCTCTTCTCTCTACAAGGACAAGAAGGAGAAGCCAAAGTCTTAAAACAAAACCCTCAAAGCTTTTGAATTTTATTTTTGATGGCATAAACACTTTTCAGTATTTAAGTTAAATAAAAGAACTCTTGTGTTCTATTCTACTTTCGGATTCAGTAACTTGGTGTGTTAAATCTTGTATTCTGATTAGCATTTGAGTTTAGTTTAATCAACCTTATAATATGGCATGGAATTCTATTACTAATCCAAAACAAGTGATACATATCACTACATAAAGATGCTACTCATTCGTAATCATGTCAATTATAAAAATCATAGAGATAAACAAAAGTCACACAGCCAGCTTACAAACTGAATAAGGTACCCAAACAAGTTTAAGATCAGATCAGTGACCGATCAAAATACACCAGAAACTAAACAGACCATATCTAATATACATAAATAATTTTATAATCAATTATACATTTTAACTCATACAAGCTTTTAACAATAATCTACTGTAAAAACCAAATTTAGTAAAACATAAGATAATCCACTAAAGTATATAAAATTAAACAAAACATTATGTAAATTTATTTACAAGTTTGTTTCTTTTCTACTAACAATGAAAAAAAAGAACCTCATGGGTTTTTTATGATCATCCAACTACACAAAGTCACAAGAAATGATGTAATGTCACATCCATTTCTTAATATATAATTAAAACATAGATTACTTACCAAAATAAAATCATCTTGAACCTTTTAACAAGAAGAAAATAATCATATTTTAAAAAATAATCAGTAATAATAATTTTAAAAAATCATAACTAATTTTTCAGATAACATGGTATATTTAGTCTTCATATACAATAACATGCACAAAATTTAACTATTATGTATATTTCTAAATAATAACAATTTGTATTAAATATTTACTCTAATTACTTAAATTATTTCTTAATTTTCATCACGTCCGTTGGGTGGACCGGCCCTAATATATAAATATAATTTGCTAGTTATGCTCTTGTTATTTAAAGGACTAGAGGACCTACGAAAATAGACTTATCCTCAAAGCAAATGGCGTACTTTAACCTTTTTTTCTTTTAATTTCCGTGTCGACCGGAAAAAAGAAGAAGTTTACATGATTTTAGGAGTGTATGATATTAGAAAGTGTGCTTTTGAGCACATAGATTCTCCTCTCTTAACTGTCTACTAGATCTTAATCCGCGTTTTGAAAGCGTTTCAAAGCGTGAAATATTTTATAATTAAATATTTTATCACCAATGTTACAAATGTTTTATTAATTTGTATGAATTATTTTCTGTTTAAATCAACGATTTTATATCCAACCTAGATCAGTAGACAAACCGGTAAATCCGATGATATGATATGCAATTCAGTTCAGATTTTAATAAATATTCATTATTTAAAAACTCTTTAAAACTCACAGAAAAATCTGCTAGGACCTGAGGTTAACAAGCTGAACCGATGGATGACTGATACGTAACCCAATTTTTAAAAAATTTGTTATTTAAAAATTTAAGTTAATTTAATGTTTGCATTAGATATTCAAATACTTTTTAATTTTAATATTTTTATTATATGTCGTAACTCCAACTTGTCACAAAAAAATGTTTAAATTATTATTTTGTATTTATGTAAAATGAAAAAAAATAACGAAAATTGATTTAAAAACTTTACTATTTTTAACATATTTTTTGTATTTTTAAATTGATATATATAATCATATATTACAATTAATTGAACTATTGATCTATGGTTCACCCGGTGTCAACCCAATAACCCATAGACCAAAATAGTTAGTCTAATGTCAGGATCGGGTCTTGAAACATTGATTTAAACATATTTTTACTCTTTATATTTTCTTATAATATACATTAATTTAGTTTTACCAAAATGATATATGAATTATATAGTGATTATTTATATATTGATCATATCTCAAAAGATAATATTATTTATTGGTTGATCATATCTTTACTTTGTTTGATCTTCTAAAATTAATTGTTTTTGCTTGTTCTATAATTTTTGATATCCATTTGATAATACCTGTAAAATTTGTAGGCCCTTTTAGACTCCATTTGTCAGAGACAATGTACATAATGATGTGGGATTACTTCTTCCGAGAGAAAGAGAAGGATTCACAAAAGCGGCATGTTACAAAGAGCATAACAATTTAGCACCCTGAAACAAACATTAAAAGTTAACAATATTAAAATTCCATGATATTTAAAAATAACAATATTATGGTTTAAAGTTTCAAAAAATAGTATATGGAATTTGGTTAACCTTTTTGTTTGAAGAAATTATCTACAATGTTTCACCAAATTTGTCATTGAATTCCTTCCATGTGTGAATGACCTTAACTTGAATGCACCAAGTTGTTCCGAAGCTTAATTTCAGAAAGATATGACAACACTCTTTTTAGAAGACATTCTGTATGAGATATTGTTCTGATTCTTGTGTTATACATAAGGTTAAAATGGTTGTATATATAGCGAATGGGTAAGTGGTTTAGAAAGGGATCTCACGAATGGAAAATAGGAGATGAGAATTGAGAATATTTGGTTAGTTCAGAATATTACTTGGAATATACTACTTTAATGATCTTAATATATTTTGTATCTACATTGTTACAAACTATGTTCTTCAAATAACAAATATAGTTAGTTAGCTGTTCAAATAGAAATATTGTTGTTAGATATTAACTTCGTGTTTGTGAAGCTACTGTTTGAATTTGGTATGAAAAATTAAAACTAATAAAAGCAAAAGACATGCATTATATTCCATAAATAGTGTTTTGAAATTGGGTTTATGTAGATAGGTTAACGTATACTGTTAGTTTGGATTTTATCATATTTTTATTTTTTGAAAATATATTAATACATATATCCTATAGCACTTAAATATAATATACACTTAAACACACCATAACATGATACTTTGTTGTAAAATTAAAAAAAAAAACGTAAGTGTAGTTTCTTTCAACAATGTCAACTATCAAAAAACTAAATGATGTTTCGATAGGTTTCCTTTCGTTTGAGTTTCCATAAATCACTTTGGAGCTTCGTTATATAATGTTAAGGGTTAGGATAGTATAGGGGTATATGACTTACCAACATATAAAATATCATCCATCCCCTACATGTGTCTTTAGTGAGTTTCAATCAAGACACTTTAGTTGCTGATAAAGTAAAGCGGAATAGTAAGTGTAACATCATATTTCCTCTCTTAGCATGCCTTATGTATTAGAATGAGTGATGAAATAAGAGGAATGGCGATGTGATGTGATGTTGTATTTCGATAATACATGTGTTTCAAATTTAGGTGGGTAGTTAAATGATAACTGGAACGTGATATTAAGCGTGTATATTATTTAGTTAGCATTAATTTAGTTGGTCTTTTTTATTTGACGATTTTACCCTTAATGAAGAATCTTTTAGAAAATGTTATAATATGTATTTGATAGCGTTACTGAAACCATTTAAATAATGTTTTTGGCGCTTAAGTATAATTTCTGCTAATTATTGGCGGAATCAGTGTTTTATGTTTCCGTTCACTTAATTTTCAAAATAGTATTAATTAATTGATATTTTGGGTTTTCTATATAATAGCGTTTATTTAATGCTATTATATAGTACGGAAAATTCAAACTCATCTACGATAGCAGTTCAGTAAAATGTGCTATAACAATGTGATATTAATGTGGATTGTTTTTAGTGAATCCAAGATGAACAAGTCAACAACACCTTTGCCAAGTTTCATTCAATCAGAGAAGATCTCACTATCGAATTTACCCCCAAACACTTAAGGAATCACTGCTAAAGAACTGTGACGACCATCTTCACTAAAACCCAGACTACAGAAGATCCAACCGTTGAAATCCAAATTTCTTCGTTGAAATTTTAACTCACTGATTGAAAACGTTTCCCACAAAATATCAACCCGATCAGGATCTCTCTAAACATGCCTTGACAAATCCGATGAAGTTTTCTTCATTTTTTCCTCTCTCTTTTGTTTAAGGAGTCTTCTTGAAAAAAAAAATTATGTCAAGTCTAACTACATAAATTAAGTTAAGAAATTTTATATAGTGTTTTACTGATTTCTAATGCCCAATATTAATTTCATAGACTAATATTAATAGCCCAACTTCAAGTTTGGCTATTACCAACCAAACCCATTAAATTTTCCTTTGTGTAGAAGGAATCCAACAAAGAGAAATAATGATGATTAGAGATCATTAACGGAAAGCGTGAGTCACAAATAAAGACAAAAGAGAAGGAAAGAGTTGTCAGCAATCCATCCATCCAGGTGCTGAGAGAGAGAGAGAGAGAGAGAGAGAGAGAGAGAGAGAGAGAGAGAGAGAGAGAGAGAGAGAGAGAGAAGAACCTGTAGATGCAAAAGATGGTGGTAGCTTAGTTGTGAGATTTGGTGCAATGGTGGCTGCTTTTGTAAGCAAATCTGCAACTACAAAAAAAGAAGATTTTAAACCGAGATAGAAAAGCAGAGAGTAGGAAATCAATAAAAAGTGAGATGGATACAGAGCACATACTGCATAACTTAGTCAACTTCAAGAAGTTCAGTTCTCAAATATAGAAAAAGCGTTGTTCTAGCAGACGTAACACTACGGTTTTATCCTGGATTGAAAATAACTAGTATTACCCCTCTACCAAAGTTAGTTTACTGTTTTTAGATTTTTTTGATCATTTTCATATTTTTCAATCAGAATAAATTATTATTTAAAATATTATATGAACAGTGGCACATAAATAGTAGAGGTTCCTCCATTAAGAAAAAAAGAAGGGATAAAACATATATCAATATAAATGGATACATGTTTGCAAAACATTTTAAAATACCAAAAAATAAAATATAGTTTAAATACTTTATTTGATCCCTTAAATTTTTTGTGATGATTTTATAATAACAGATAATTTAATTTATGTAAATTTAAGTATGATGAATCTAATAAATTTGCTATTTTATTTTTTACAGTTGAAAATAAATGTTGCATTTATATTTTATGTTAGTTTACCAAACATCTTTTTGTAAAAGGACACATTTGAAATTAACCCACATTACTTATTTTGATACTTTGTTAAATTTAGAAGATTAAATTTTCCAACTTTAGTTTGCTTTTTATTAAATTATAATTAATTATCTAGCAGTAATTAAGTAACATAAACTGACCTTTGGATTCAGAGATGCAAGGTCTGTGATACATCCAACAATAGTTTTAGGAGAATGCTGAAAAATAATTGATTCAATGAAGGAAATATTTATCAACAAATAAAAAAAAGTACATAATGAAAAACAGGCAAAACCTTCTTTGCCAGGCTAAAACATGATGCTCCATTTAGTCCCTTTTCATGTGAATAATTTTGATTGTGATCCATCCCATCTCTCCAAACTGTGACCTACACTGCATGTAAATCAATTGATATAGGAAGTTTATAAGTTATATACTGCAGTGAATAGTGATCTAAAATTGAATCTCTTTAAAAAATACCATACCAGCATACATCTTCCTATAATTCCATTGTACTGATCTAAAATCTCGTCGATTGATATTATTCAGACAATGAATAAATAAAGTTTTGATCTGGTACAGAGAATAAAAAAGAAGACAGGAAGAAACATGTCGATGTCAAAACTGGAATTTAAGAGATAATACATGTTGTTTTGATAGAGAAGATTGAAAGAAACAGAAAAAAACAAAGAATAATTAGTAGATCAGAGAATCATATAGAAGAGGAAAACAGTTTGAAAAATCAAGGTCATATGATTTTGAACATGGGTAGATGCAATATCCTTAGAAAATTTAGGATCTATGTGCTGAAATTTAGGAATCGGTTTTTTTTTTTAAATCAATTGTTTTTTTAATATTTTGTATTTTCCATATGTCAAATTTTGATTTGTCAAATGACTTGTGCTTTAGTATATAAAGGATATGTGAAAGGAAACAACTTTTTTTGAATGTATTTTTCATTTTATTATATAATTTTCAGTAAATTATTATTTGTTGACTAAATTTTTTATCAAGCTCAAGTTATGATATGTATTTTCACTATTTTTTTTATAATTTGATAGTTTTTGTTTTTCAAACTGATTCTTTTTAAGTTTAGTTTCGATTATTTATTAATTTGTGGTTGTGGTTTCTTCTCATTAGCTTGGTGGCCAAAAAAGAAAAAAACATTTCTTGATAAAAAATGTTTTTGCTGGCATAAGTTTGATGAAAAGTGGAAACAATAGCTTAAATGTATTTTTCTCATTTTTATTCTTATGAATATTCTCTATTAATTTTTTGAAATCTATGTTTTTAGATTATATTATGTATTTTAACTAAATTATCATATATTGATAAAAGATTGATGTTGATAGGATTGCAAATAAAATAATGATTAAAATAGGTTTATGGTTTATTATATGTTTTGTTAATTGATTTGGTCTAAATGTAAAGATGATGAAAAATTTAAGATACATATTAAATTTTTTAAACTATACTTAGGTATCAAATTTTTATATAATTTCTTGATGAGTTGGCTTGAATAAAAATTACTTTTACACATGTGTCATTCATAGGTAAACTTTCCAATTGATTTTTTTATTTGATTGGTCGATGTTTTTTGTTTATTTATTTATTTAATTTGTCTAACCAATAAAATAAACCATAAACAAACTTGTATAAGTTAACAAACAATGCAAAATATGTTATGAAGAAAAATATATCCCTCAATTTATGGCAAATATGTTGTCAAACACACCCAATAATAAAATTTAACATGAAACATTTGATTGAATAAGAATCATCTGAATATTTTATATCTTCAATTTAGAGTAATCTTATATAATTTTCAACAAAAGCGAAAAATGAATATATGGTCAAAGTTATGATCATAAAGATTAATCTGATATAAATTTATCTTATCTTATTTTAAATGATTTTGATTAATGTAGTTGTTAATAAATACAAAAAATGGTATAATTTAAAATTCATAAATCATTTATCTTACAAAATAAAAAACAAGTTCACTTAAATTTCTATTTAGAATAAATTTTATCATTAGAGAGTTATAATATACATTTATTGTAAATTGAACATATTTTATAGTATTTAATGTATACTCGTTTTATATTTAAATGTATGGGTTTTATATAAATATATGTTCCATTTATATGAAGCGATAAAAAGGAAAACATTAAATTTATGGTTTATAAGGGATGTAATATAATAAATTGGCGTTAGACAACCACAAATTTTAAACACTACACAACATATAAATTTTATTATATTGTAAGTAATTAAATTGAAGCATATACTAACTATTTTTAATTTAGTTGTTGATAAAAAGACAAATAATATACTATAAAGTCTTGTATGTATGAAAAAGTAATAAAATAATGAAAGTAAACAAATAAATCAAATATTTATTTTGAAAGATATATAATAAATAAATTTTACATTTAATCTGTAAAATATAAATATATCTTAGAGTGACAAAAATACGTTAAAACTATTATATTATATATTAAATTTTTAAAAGTAATTATATTTGCGTAATCACGGACAATCACCTAGTATGTACTTGTTTTTGCATTTTAATGGATTTGAAAATCTGAATTAAATCTAGTGTTATTAGTTCTATGATTTTCAAATCTGTATTAAAATCATGTGTTATTGGTTTAATGATTCATAAATTCTATATCAAATCAAGTGTTATTCTATCGTACAGATTTACTAATAAATTTGATTTTTAATGGCTTTGAATGGATTTGTTTGGATTTTTTTGTTTAAAATACAAAGACTCAAATCCGAGGGAAAACTTCCGGATTTGTAAATACTAATCCGAAAATTTTTAAAATCTGCATAGTTTACTTGGATTTATAAATACTACATGGATTTCTAAATCAATCAAAATATCACAATACTAAAAGTAAAAGCCGGATATGGTGAGCAGGGAGCGTGCCACGTCATCAAAAATAATCAGCCAATCAGAAAATTTAAATCTGCAATGTCAGCTTAAGTTGAGATTGATAAATACGTAAAGGCCCAGTTTCAGCCTACTTCTCCCACCACCGTATATCATAAAATTTCTTATTTACTTCTTCTCTCTTGATTACCTCTTCGTATCCTCTTCGTATCTTCACTCCGTCTCCGTATTTGCGTCCATCCGTCTCTTCTCTAATTGGTTCAACTGCATCAGGTTTTGGAAATCGAAGTGTATGCCATTTTTTTAATTTGGAGTTTAAGGCTGAGCTTGATGATAGAATCGTTTGATCATAAACCCAGGTACGACGTAATCCTTTGAATCACAAGTTATTACATTCACAATTCGATTTATTAAGATGTTTATGTGAAAATCAGTTTAGCAATTTACGAAAACGGAGACGAGATCTAGACGGCAGAGAAATAGAGTTGAATGGAAGAGGATATGCAAGAAGATGTTCGAAAGAAGCAGCTCTAAGGTGGAAATTTATGGGACCTCTGCTTCCGACAGAAACGATGCTGACCCATGATGACGGAGTCGCCGATGCTGGTGGGAGCAACAGTGGAAAGATTCTCACGGTCAAAAGAAGGCTAAAAGTACATAGAGGTTACATTTTCTTTATGACAATCAGAATCGTTGGTGGTGATCGTAGCCTAAAGGTATAACTTGATTTAGGTTCCCTTAATATGCTCGACTTTGAGAGAATATAGTTTTCTCTCATAAGTCATAACCTCAATCTTATTGTATTTGTCCAAAACCAAAACTATATATCAATCATTTTTATTGGCTTTTGATCATTAGGAACTTCAGATGCTTCTGCAGCTGCACAAGAGAGATGAAATCTGAGTGATTTTGCCAAGCCTCTTGGGCGATGAAAATTTTGTTATGTTATGTCTTGCTAGGTAAAGGCAGGTCAGTATAACTTTCATTCATTCCCTATCTTTGTTGGAGTTTGTTGTTCATGTTATACAAACACAATTTAACCTTTGTTCAAATCTGTTCATTGTTTTTCCAACCAAATTCTCACACATATATGCAAATATGAAACAAGATTCTTTCCAATACCCTGCTTCACCAAATTCAAGTTGAACATCATCTCAAAAGAGAAATAGAGGTTCAGTCTCATCTCGAGTCTCATCTCATGAGTGGCGTTTCAGACATATTTTGAGGTATATGAAACATATTATTAGTACATTTTTTCCTTCAGTTCAGTGAATCTTTTAGGACTTCTGTGGTGGTTGATGTTTTTGAAGTTGTTATGACAACACAAAGTCATTTGCTTCAAAGTGAATGAAGCGTGTTCATCAGCTCCAAGAGGCTGGTTTCATCATGATGTTCTTCACTTCAGGTATATATGTTTGTTTCATTGATGTGAAATATCTAACTCTTATGTAAGGGTGAGAATGGAGAAATACATGTGGCTGTAAGACGTCCAATGTGACAGCAGGGAAATGTGCCATCTTCTGTTATCTCGAGCCACAACGTGCATCTTGGAGTATTTTCAACCGGATGACACACCATTTCAACAGGTACCATGTTTACAGTTTACTGTAAACCAGCAAGATCTATGATTTTAAGTTTAACTAACATGACAACTTTGATTCTTCTCTGTGTCTGATGCCTACAATGTTACTTAATGTTAATACATTGTTGTTTTGTTTGAGACAAGACTTGTCCATCAGAGTGTTAAAATAGCTACTCTATAATCATGAAATTTAAAGCTGATATGAAATTCGGATGTTCTGCTCCTGTAGTAGCTCCAAGAGTTGTGCTTTCTAAAACGGTGTTTGTCAAAAGCCTTCGCCTTCAGCCTTTACCTCCAAAGATTTTCTTGATTGCTCTCATGTGGATGGCTTCAGACGTGCCTCCTGGTGTTTGTAGAGAACACACCGTCAATTTTTCAAGTTCATGGTTTGTGGCGGTCCATGCTGTTGTGCCTTTCATACCTATGCTCGGAAACTCTGTGCTGATGCCTAAAGCAGCCATGGCTAAAACCATCGGAGCATCGATCTTGGGACAGCTCATTAGTCAAGAGCTGAACATTACCGTCTCGGAGCAGCAGCTGCGAATAAAGTTTCTGAAAGTTAACAAGATCTATGATGGTTCAGACGTTGCCAAAGGAAATTGTGCTGATGGGGAAGGAGTGACAGATGGTTATTAGTTATTACTTATTACAATGTAATAGTATAGGCCTCGACCACAAGCTTTAATCATTTCAAAGAAGAAATATGAAATGATTTTTCTCTAATGTATATGACTATAAATGAGGATACCAGATGAGAAAAATATTGATAGAGAAGCTATTGAAAAGGTCAAATTATGTAGTTCTCAAAGTTGTCACAGAGTTAACCAATGTAAAATAATGCACATTGTAAAGAAAAAGGGCATGAGTAAAATATTTCCTTAACTCTAAATTTATTAAATTGTTTTATCAATTAAATAAGAGACAAATAAAGAAGATGTGCATACCTTTTAAGTAATTAAAAATCATTAATTAATGATAACAGACATAACAAATAATGATGATTTTCTTTTCATCACTGCAGTATTAGCCAACTAAAATTTTAAATATATACAATTTGCTAAGCAAATATTACAAAATATGTAGAGTCCAACTAACATTGAAATACATACAATAATATTTTTTTGTTTAATCGTAAATACTATTTAGTAAATATGTGAAATTTGTGCATTTTACTATCTTCATTTGTATTATTTTGAAAGTTGAAAAATATTTAAGATTTAATAAAACTTTCAAGATTAAATATAGTAGTAGCTAAAATATTATAGGAAATAATAACAAAAAAAATGTATTGACTTTGTTTACATTTGGATATAAGACTAATATTCAAAACATATTTAATTTGATGGTGCTATGTTTTTTCAAAACTCTATAATGACAAAAAAAAAAAGCATATATACCTAAATAAAGTACATAGAGTAACTTGGTGATAGCTCACAACTAGGAATGACTATAGAAGTACCTATAACCATTCTGAAAATCCTTTGCAATTGTAGCAATTTTTTATAGTCAACTTTGATGCATAATTAACTTCTTCCCGACATTAGAGATTTAGAGGTTAGGAAGTCACTTTTAAAAATACTTAATCCAATCTCCCAAACGAATTGTTTTAATTTTTAAATATTTTGATTGCTTTTTAAGAAGCAAGCTTGGAACCTTTAAAAAAAATAGCAAGCTTAAAATTTAAAACAAATAAGGTTATTCCTTAACCTCTTCGATGATTTTTTTTTTTTGATGAAATATCAAATTCATTGATCAAGCAAAGAATGTTATTTACATAAGTATGGCTACTTTACTATCTTTATGTATGAACCACTTCTTTTTCACATACTAAGCTGGAACCAACGGCTGAGTAATCCTCCATATTTGTGATCGAATCTGTATTTGAGTGAAGAGATTTTGTTTCTCACTGCCTTATCAATGCGCCGTCGCATATGATCAGTGGTAACTCTGCTTTGCTGATGACGCCTCCCATTCCTTTCTCTCCAAATGTGGTAAATTGTGGTCTGCAACAAAAGTTTCAACAAAACCATGGAGATGTGAAGCTTAAACTTTGAGACTGACCAACCATCTTTGTTCAAGGAGCTGCGAAGTATGAGTAATTGGATATATAAAGTTGTCCATATTTAGATTAGTTCATAAACAACCATAGAACAAGATTAATTAGTTCATAAACAATTCTTTCATTCTTTTGTAAAGGGTCCATATTTTTATCAATAAATTTAATTTTAAAAAAAGTTATCGTGGTAACAACCATTATCTCCATAATATATTTTAAAAAAAAAATTAAAGGTTTAATACATACTAATTAATAATTCTTATTTATATAAAAGTAATTACTTCCTTCATTATCACACGGTTTTATTTTGACAAAACAATAAAAATCATCCAAAATTTCAAAGGAAGAATAAGAGTAAAGTACAATAGATGGGTTAGAGGTTAGACCAACTAATAAGAAGATTTAAGATGGTAATAAGATTATAATCAAGGAAACACAGTTAAGGACAATTTCCTGACGTCTGATGAATTGTCTATGTATTCTAAACTCAGTTTTGGTATTTGTATCAAATAAGAAAATTTTTATAACAAAAGTGCGAGAAAAAAAATTATATGCAGCATTCAAACAACAAAAATCAGAACATGTTTCATTTCATATATTATATCTATGGGTGGACAAAAAAATCGAACCAAACAGAAACCGATCCAAACCAAGCCAAAATCTATTATCAAATAGTTTGGATAAAGATGTTTCCAACCCGAACACACCGAACCAAGTAAAACCGAATCGAAAAACCAATGTATTTTTTATTATTATTTGAATTAAAGATAGTAGCAGTATACAATATACTAAAATCCTAAAACTAAAGTCATTGTTAATTTTATTAACTATGTTGGGGTTTTTAATTTTCTATGCACTTTAGTTAATTTTGGTTTAATTGTGTTCTTATAATTTTTTGTGTGGTTTTTTTAAATTTTTGTTTCAGTTTTATATTATATTTAATTTACATAGTTTATTTTTAAAAAGCATTATTAATGATTTTTTTATTAATTTTCTGTTTACTCAGTTAACTTTGATTTGATTATGTTATTATAAACTTTTTGTGCATTTTAAAGTTTTTAATTTAATTTATATTGGATTTAGTTTACATAGTTTATCTTTTCATAGTCACCAACCTAATGATTTCATGACCAAACATTTATGTTTTAAGACATATTTCTCTTAAATTAAACTAAGGGAACCTGATTAAACCAAACCTAAACACAAATCTAGACGAATACAAACTGAACAGAATACAAACCAAACCGAAATCGATCCAGACCAAACTAATTTTGGTTTACTTCAGTTGGTAAAAAATTATAGAACCGTATTAACCGAATCCAAACTGAACCGATAAAATAATCGAAGTGTCCACCTTTAAATTTATATTCTACTCACTACAAACATATAAATTATCACAATAAAAAAAAATATCAATTATCCGCGCGTAGCGCGGAATACGACCTAGTATAAACTAATAACACTTCCTAAGAGTTCTTTAGTTTATGAAAAATACAATATTATTTCTTTCAAATCGTTAAACAAGTAGAACTGTTAGCTGTACTTTGGATAATTTCAAATATTTTTAAATATTTAGAATATTTAAATACATAGTTGTAATTCAGATATTTTATGGTATCTAAAATTTTTCAGTTCGGGTAAAAATCTGATCCAGCTCTTCGGATATTAAAACCATTTGAGTATTTTTACCAATT
The DNA here is from genome assembly GCF_000309985.2 of Brassica rapa. Lineage (NCBI taxonomy): Eukaryota > Viridiplantae > Streptophyta > Magnoliopsida > Brassicales > Brassicaceae > Brassica > Brassica rapa. The sequence continues at coordinate 17,227,244 of NC_024800.2, forward strand.
TTGATTCGAATTTAGTAGGTTAGATTCGGTTTGGGTTTTTCGTGTCCGGATATTTTACCAGATCCTACATGTATCGATTAAAAGTTGGGATTGGATTATAATTGAGGTTTTGTTTTGGTAAGTTCTGGTTCAGAATTTTTTCTGGTCCAAGTAAAGTGACAAAGGAATAATAGTTTTATTTATTTTTATTTGTAAGATTCGAAGGATCCTTTTGTTTTTTTTAGAAGAAGAAAGGGGAAGAGATCCAATTCAAATCTCTCTCTCCTCTCTCCCGTGAGAAAGAGAAAGGCGCAGATTTTTCCAGATCTCATCACAACCGAGATTGAGAGAGAGAGAGAGAGAAGGAGAAGGAGAAGGGAAGAAAAATGATTACGATCCCATACCTGACGGCCGTATCGACATACTTCAGCTACGGCTTGCTCTTCGCGTTCGGGCAGCTTCGAGATTACTCGCGCCTTATCTTCGATTGGTGCTCCACCAACAATCTCCACGGATACGCCCCCATCTGCTTGGCTCACGAGGATTTCTACATCCGACGATTGTATCACCGTATTCAGGTCTTCTTAATTGATAAATGAAAAAGAAAACATTTTGTTTATGATTCCTAATGTTTGTTTGTGTGAATAAAGGATTGTTTTAATCGGCCCATCTCAAGTGCTCCTGATTCTTGGGTTGATGTTATCGAGAGGTACTCTAATGACAACAACAAGACCCTCAAGTGAGTGTCTCTATCCCCTTCCCTCTCCTTCTATTCTAAAGGTTTAACCTTTCCTTTTTGGTGGTTCCAGGCGAACAACAAAGAGCACAAGGTGCCTCAATTTGGGCTCTTACAACTATCTTGGGTTCGGTTCTTTCGATGAGTATTGCACTCCTCGCGTTATTGAGTCCTTGAAGAAGTTTTCAGCTAGTACATGCAGCTCTCGCGTTGACGCAGGTCAAGACAGAACAATCTCTCTTCTCTGTTTTTGTATTCTGACATCCGTTTCGTTTCTGCCATCAGGGACCACATCTGTGCATGCAGAACTTGAAGAATGTGTTGCCAAGTATGTGGGGAAACCTGCTGCTATTGTCACTGGTATGGGCTTCGCAACAAACTCCGCTATCATTCCTGTCTTGATTGGAAAGGTACGTTGTGATGAACGCCCATGGATGCTACTCCCAAAGACCTATGTTTTAGTGGCATCTTTGTCCTATGCAGGGAGGGTTGATAATAAGCGATTCTTTGAACCATACTTCAATTGTAAACGGTGCTCGAGGTTCAGGAGCCACTATCCGCGTTTTCCAACACAACAGTAGGCTTTTCTTATGCTTCTCTTTCCAGGTTTTTGTTATCCATCCATGTAAACTTGGTTGATTGCTTTTCAGCACCTGCTCATTTGGAAAGAGTATTGAAAGAACAAATCGCTGAGGGACAACCTAGGACACACAGACCCTGGAAGAAAATTATTGTTGTTGTTGAGGGTATTTACAGCATGGAAGGGGAGATTTGTCAACTGCCCGAGATTGTCTCAGTTTGCAAGAAGTATAAGGTGAGATACACTTTCTTTAATGTTCCATATTTGTGGAGGTTAAGGAATTCGATCTACTTAACCATCCTTTCTTTGCGACTTCAAAATATTCTAGTCTAGTTTGTTTGTCTGGTGTGTAACTTCAGTTGTTCTTGTATATCCTTGTTGCAGGCTTATGTTTACTTGGATGAAGCTCACAGCATTGGAGCAATTGGAAAAACAGGCAGGGGTGTTTGCGAACTTCTCGGAGTTGACACAGCTGATGTGGACATTATGATGGGGACTTTTACCAAATCTTTCGGATCTTGTGGTGGCTATATTGCCGGATCCAAGGTTAGCAAATTATATACCTTTCTTTTGCAATTATGTAAAGATCTCTTATAATGACCCTTGTCAAAGATGAGGAAAGAGCTTCTACTAAGGCCCTAATCCTACACAACAGACCATTTATTTTTGTCTAGGCAAGTAGTGCAGTTTATCTCAAAACCAACCAAGGGCTTATATCATATTTTGTGCTTTCAATTTCGGTAGGAGCTCATCCAATATTTGAAGTACCATTGCCCGGCTCACCTTTACGCAACATCAATCTCAACTCCTTCAGCGCAACAAATCATATCAGCCATAAAAGTTATCCTTGGAGAGGACGGTTCAAACAGAGGTACCTCTCTATTGTTTTCTGAGCTTCATAATCTCAAGTTATGTAGTCTCAAAATTCTTCTAAAAAATCTGGGGCAGGTGCGCAAAAGTTAGCAAGGATAAGGGAGAACAGCAACTTTTTCAGGGCTGAGTTGCAGAAGATGGGATTTGAGGTCCTTGGAGACAATGATTCCCCAGTCATGCCAATAATGCTTTACAATCCAGCAAAAATCCCAGCCTTCTCAAGGGAATGCTTGCGAGAAAACGTAAATACAGACAGGACTCTTGTCTTTCTTCCAGTATCTCATTTGCTTTTATTACGCAAAAGAGACTCTCACCTCTTCAATGTACGTTTAAAACTGTGAACAGGTCGCAGTTGTGGTTGTTGGTTTCCCAGCTACGCCTCTATTGCTAGCCAGGGCTCGTATTTGCATATCCGCATCTCACTCAAGAGAAGATCTTATCAAAGCTCTAAAGGTAAAAGAAAATATCTTTCTTTGAGTTCACTCGCGTGCTCTCCTAATATCATTTACTATACAATTGATGAAGCCTTAACAAATTCTCAGGCATAGTAAAGAAATATTTGATTTGAGTCTAACCCCAAAAGTCTACAAAAAGAACATAATAAAGGGACTGTGCTTATAGATACTCTCTGTGTTATGACAGGTTATAAGCAAAGCAGGTGACCTTACCGGAATCAAATATTTTCCGGCAGCACCAAAGAAGCAAGAAGAAGAGAAAGATAGAATCAAATTGGATTAAGACCGTAATGCTAAGCAGTTTCCTTACCAAACGAGGGTTTGATCAGTACTAATTAGCATTAGTTTACTGGTTTTTCTTGCGGTTCTGTCTTTTGCTGTGGCCCCTCTACTTGTCTTGAAACTTTGTGATCGTTCTTCTTTTTTTTCATTTTGTTTCTTTGGTTTCGTCCGAGTTAATTGTATAGCTTCCTTTAAGATTGGTGCTCCAAAATTACAGATGCTATTTGATGACGTTTTATGCTTCTGTTTTTGCTTCACGAAGCTAATATATGGTGTCTAATTCTTTAGGACCAAAGCAATTTTTTTTTTTTAATTCGGACTGTTTTGTTGTGCTCCTTCCTAATTTTAACCTCTGAAAAATCTATATATCAAACCAAGTGTATATTGTTGATTTACAATTCTTCAGAAATGTTCAAACGCAAAATGAACTGTTAAATGATCAAAAACCAAAATGGAGCATACAGTATTCAATTATTCCAGATCGGGACAGGAATGATAATGATGGGAAGTTGTTGGGACGAGTGGTAGCTACATCTTGGTCCTCACTTCATAATGTCTTGAGAGTGACGCTACTTGTCACGAATCTTGTGATTTATTCAGACTTAATTGTTTAGGGTCTTCAAAAAGCAGAGGATAGGGAACCGCTAAAAGAACTTTTCTTGATCTTTGACTCTATTTTTGTTCCGAAGTCAAAATATCATTATTTATGCGTCTGCTTTTGTTCCACGAAAACTAGGGTGTCCAATTCTAGACTAAACCCTAAGAAGATCTACAAACTAAAAAATTATCTTCATGTTTTAAATTTCAATACAAACTTTGAGGAAATAGTTTCAGTTAATCCAAGTTCCTAATGGCCCCACAATATAATGTAGACTAGTGGTTGAATTCTCTTAATGGAAAACCATATCTCAAAACGTAACTGATGACATTTGTAATAGATAATGCCTACTAAACTAGAATAGAAACAATCATTCCTAAATTTTTGTTCTGAACACTGAACACATCATTATTTTCTGAGTATTGGAACTTCTATTGCAAATCAGTCTAAGTGTTGTATACCTACCACCGGACGTAAGTGACGAGTTAGTTTAAGCATTATTTTCTAAGTGCTGGTGTTGTTTTTATATGGGACTTTAAAGTTTCAACTTATACTAGTCGTTTTAACAAGCCATTTTTAAACGCCGTTAAAATAGTTAATCATTTTGAATTTTATTTTTAAACGTTTTTCAAGGGATTCGAACCCGAGTCGAATGCCTCAATCATAAGAAAGGTAAACCACTAGACTACTTACACCATTTTATTAACTAGTGGTATATACTAATAGCAGAAGAAACAACTTGATATGATATGCTATTCTCCTCCTATTATCGACAGCCCTTTCTTGTCCGCGTCCTAGAATAAGCAATTTGATGAAGTGAGTTTTTAAGTTTCTACAGAGAAGTGTGTAATAACTGTATTGAGAGAGCTCCAGCCACTTGAGTTTTCAAGTTTTTACATCAATGGTTTTGAATCGTAGATTGGATAAGTGATAGAATACAGTTACAAATTACAGATTTAGGTTTTGAGAAGAAATTTATTAGGGTTTATTAGATCCAAAAACTATTTAGGGGTTTATGTTGGAGAAGAAACAATTTGAGGGTTTAATAATAACTATTAGTATCTACCACTAGTTAATGAAATTGTAAGTAGTCTAGTGGTTTACCTTTGATATGATTGAGGCTTTGGGTTCTTTGAAAAATGTTTTTAATAGTATTTCAAAAACGACTTCGTATGGATTTGACAGAGATTAGAAACGGAGATTAATCTCGTTAACTCAATATGTTAACCATTTTAACGGTGTTTTAAAAATGGCTTAGTCAAAATAAGTTGAATGTTAAAACGGATAGTCAAAATAAGTTGATTCTTTAAATGACCCACTAGAAAATTCATATTTTTTCTCAACCAAATTTGAAAGTTGGTGATTTAATTGACAATTTTCTTTTTTTTATAGTGATTGGAAACCTTGTAAAAAAAGTGTTTTACGACATAAATGGTACCAGCGAAGGCTAGCTCTAGACCAAATAAGAGATGGGCTTATTTGCTAAATAGCCAAAAAAAAGTGAAATTAGATTTTTAGAGAGAGAGAGTAGAGAGAGATAGGAAGAGAAAGTAGGAGAGAAGGGGTGTTTTTAGTTAGTTAGTGAAATTTGTTTTTTTTTGTGTCTACTGGGTGCAATTTCCCATAAGAGATTGGGGTTAAATACCCAAACTCTTCCCAGCTAACAAAATAAAAATATAAAAAATGTTGTATACATATTCGGTAGAGAGTTTTTGTTCATCAAGAACCAGTGTCGTGCAAAGTGTTTTAGGGGCATAAGACAAGTTTAAAAAACAAACTTACAACTATAATGAAAATAATTTTCTAAGGCCCTGTTCGTTTGCTCACCCAGGTGATCCATCTGGGTGAAAATGCAAATTGATGTTCGTTTTATGCATTATAATGTTATATCCAAATGGATCATCCAGCTGAATTTTTAAAAACTCATATCAAATTCTCACTTAAATGAAGGTGAGTCTTGATGGTGCATCTAGATGCAGATGCATCTAGATGCAGATGCATCTACTTCAGTCCAAAATGATAAATGACAAAAATGATCTTTTAAAATCAAAATATTATTTTCAAACCGTAAATTCTATTTTTTTGCATATACATTTTTCCCCTATAACTAAAAAATGCATTTTCTCGCAAAAACTGAAAAACACACTTTCCCGCCAAAACCGCAAGATGCGTTTTTCTGCTAAAAAACATAAAACACACATTTTCATAAAACACATTTTTCGGCTAAACAAGTAAAACCGTACTTTTCAACGAAAACCGAAAAAACACATTTTCCCGCTAAACCCAAAAACGCATATTCCCGCCAAAACTCCAAAAAGCATTTTCCGGCCAAAACTGCAAAAAGCATTTTCCCGCCAAAACCGGAAAACGCATTTTCTCGCCAAAACCGAAAAACACAATTTTCTCGCCAAAACCGGAAAACAGAATTTTCCCGCCAAAACCGGAAAATGGAATTTTCCTGCCAAATCCGGAAAACAGAATTTTTCCGCAAAAACCGGAAAACATAATTTTTCCGCCAAAACCGGAAAACAGAATTTTTCCTGCGAAAACCGGAAAAAACGCATTCCCCCCCCCCCCAAAACTGAAAAACGGAATTTTACCGCCAAAACCGGAAAATGAAATTTTCCCGCCAAAACCAGAAAAACGTATTTTCCCGCTAAAACCGGAAAAACGCATTTTCTTGCTAAAACTGAAAAACGCATTTTCCCGCCAAAACCGAAAAATGTATTTTCTCGCCAAAACCGGAAAAATGTATTTTCCCGCCAAAACCAGAAAATTGTATTTAACCGCCAAAACCGGAAAAATGTATTTAACCGCCAAAACGGGAAAATGTATTTTTCCACCAAAAACGGAAAAAATGTATTTTCCCGCCAAAACCGGAAAAGCGCATTTTCCCGCCAAAACCGGAAAATGTATTTTCCCACCAAAACCAGAAAAAATGTATTTTCCCGCCAAAACCGCAAAAATGATTTTCCCGCCAAAATCGCAAAAAAAAAAAAAAAAAATTACCGCCAAAATCGTGAAAAAAACTTTTCCCGTCAAAAACACTTTTCCCGCCAAAACTTGAAAACACATTTTTCCCATCTAAACCGCAAAAACGTATTTTTCAGCCAAACCCATAAAACCTATTTTCCACCAAAACTATAAAAATGCACTTTTTCGCGAAAAACACATATTTCCTCAAAAACCGCAAAAATATTTTCAGCCAAAACCGTAAAAAATGCTATTTTTCCGCCGAAACGTAAAAAATTATATTTAGTCATTTTATTAACAAGTCCACCTGGATGCAGATGGAAGTTAAAAAATGACAAGCAAACCAACATAGTTGCATTCAGATGATTCATCTGGATGCATGAACGAAATGAAGAAACGAACAACACTCAGATGGAGCATCTGGGTAAAACATCTAGATGGACCATCTGGATGCATCTTCCAGATGTACAAATGAACATGGCCTAATATGATATATCACCTTTGCCAAATACACAAGTTTAACACTTACAAAAATAAGTTTATTACTTAAATATACTATATTATGTCATATAAGAAAAAATACATAGATTCAAAAAATTAGTTAATCAATTCTCATGAAAAAAATTTTCTTAGAAAATAAGTTAAGCAACTAGAAATTATTTTAAATTTTGGGTCTAAAACAAATACATTTTTCGATACACTGTAAGCACGCCTCTTTCGTGAACATCCACGTAGCTACATTGTTTAAAAGAAAGAGAGACCTCAAAGAGTTACCTCCTAAGTTTCTTCTCTCTCTCCCTCTCTCTTAATCTCACTCTCATTACACCTTCAACTCCAAGACCCTACAGCATTTACTTGACTTCTTTAACAGAAAGACCTCTACAGCAAACATAAATAATGGAATAGGCAGAAGTTTTCGAAAACCTATCATTGTATTCTTCTGTCTAGAAACTCGCAGAGGATGTACTTTACCACTATCTCAACATATTTGAGCTGCTGCTTGATCATCGGCTTTGGCCATCTCCGTGATTTTTTCCGTCGGATCCTCGTTTTGCTATTCACCAACGACAATCTCCAGGTTTGTCATTTCGTAAGTTAACTTTGAATAATCTTTTTCCATTTATTTTCTTATATCGTATGTAACTTGAGTTTCACTTTGTGTATAGGGATATGCGCCAATCTGCTTTGGACACGAGGATTTCTACATGAGACGAGGATATCATCGGGTTCAGGTCATTCTCTTAACTATAAACTAATAAAACCATTTTTCTACAAGGTCCATGTGTTAATTGTTTTTCTTTTCATTTGGTAGTTGCCATAAATGAAGCTTTGGTATAGATAGACCAATCCAAACCCATACTGATCTTCCAACTAAATGAAAAATGAATAAACTTTGTAGTTTTGCTCATTTTTTCGCATTGAATAACAAAGCTGAGAATGTTGTGGTTTACATTTCTCATTTTATTAGTAATTTTTTTGATAATTCATCCTTTTATAAAAAATCATTTTTCAAATATATATTACAAGAATCAACTAAAAGCTAGTATAGTATTATATTTTTTGTCATCAGCGTAAGAAAAAAAAAATAAAATATTATATATTCAACCCGAAATACGAGAATTCAGATCCAGTTATAAGCCCGATTTGAATAAAATTTCTTGAGTCATCTAATACATAAGTAGTTTCGTCCGTCCACTAAACTCTGCACATTCCGCTAGTCCATATTTTGAATCTTTAGGAATCAGTAGTCGCTTTCGACCATCAACTAAACCATAGGAAGGTGGGGTTATCCTCATTGCCTTGGATGCCGGGAATTCCCATGTTGTCTCCGGAGTAGCTAGCTTCACATAATCTCTTTGAATCTTGTAACTGTCACTGACGATGAAGCGCGAACCGAACAACATAGATGGAGGGATAAAGAACTTACTCTTACCGGGAAGAAACACCCACCATCAACACCAAGACAGAGACGGACCTAACTTCGTCGACACACTTTGATCGAGATGGCTCTAATGACCTGCACAAGATGTCAGCTAAGAAACACTACCGAAACGGAATCAAATTACCCGAACCAGGCACTGGGATGTGACGCCACTTGCCGCCTCCAAGAACCGAAATGACAACTGACTGTGACACGCAGCCTTGAAAAGCTGACTCCACCGCGCACAATGGCTCTGTTCCACCGTGTCGTGACTCCAACACCAACCAAAATGCCACCGCTGACAACCTCGCGAGCATCTGGAGAGACGTCAGACCAGGGCCAACAACAAGACTGATAGAGGAGGGAAGGCACGATGAAGCAAATACGAAACCGAGGGTGAAAGAAAGAAACCCTCTGGCGACGGCACGCGCTCTCACGCGCTGCCGGACGCTGGAGGTAAACTTAGAATACGATTTGGGTTCGAGGAGAAAGAGAGAATGAACAGTTCACAACTTCTTTTTGTAAAATTTGAAGATAAAAAGACTGATAATGTTAAGACTTTGTGCAGTACAGTGCTATTATCTTGATAATGTTTTCCGTTATATATATATATATATATTTTTTTTTTATATTGTAATACCTACTTTTTATTTCTTCGTTAGCATGAAGGACTGTTTTTTTCTAACCATGAAGGACTGTTTTGCCCGTCCAATAGCGAGTGCACCAGATGCATGGTTTGATATGGTCGAGAGAGACTGGAACGATGGGGAAAAAGTGATAGAGTAAGCAGGCCCGGGTTAATTTTTGAGTGGACCTTGTGCAAATTCTAACTTTTCAGAAGCAATAAAAGTAATTTGCAAAAAAAGGGCCCTAATTCTATAAAATTAGACCTTAAATTCTAACTAAATTTTATTTATTTTTTGGGGGACCCTGTGCAAATGTGCCTTGTGCACAGGGTAAGAGCCGGCACTGAGAGTAAGTGTACTTTCTTCCTCACCTTTTCTTTTTTACAAACAGTGTGCTTTCTTTTGAAAAGTTATATCACACGCTTACATTGAGATACAATAGAGTTTCTAAAAATCGATAAACACACTAAATTAATTAAACTTTTGATCTCGAATTGGACCGATTCAAAATAAAAATATGACACAAATCGATAAGATGTTACGATAATAAAATGATAAAATAATATTTTTTAGAAAATACTATGTAAATATATAGTTCCACTAAAATCATAAATTAATAATTTATATATATATATATTATATAAGTACAAAATGTATTGTATTATTTTGTTTATATTCACAATGGAGTTCATCTCTATTTTTTCTTAACATTTCAATATATTTTGATAATATTTAGTAAAATTATTTATAAACCCACATTTAAATTCTACATATACACAAAATAATATTAACATGATATAAAGTCAAATTTCTAAAATTTCAATATAACTTTAGAGATGGGATTCTAAACATAGCTGAGTAAACCTCTGGTTGCAATGCAGTCGAACAACAAAGAGAAGAAGGTGCCTCAATTTGGGGTCGTACAATTATCTTGGATTTGGTTCATTCGATGAATATTGCACGCCTCGTGTTATTGAGTCTTTAAAGAAATTTTCAGCAAGTACATGTAGTTCTCGTGTTGATGCAGGTAAACATTACCGCCTATAATTTTAAGTGTTTCTCTTCTTCTTTTTTTCTTCTTTTGTTTATCAAATTATTCCTCTATATTTCCTCTGACCTACGTGTGGTTTGATTATGGCGTAAAGGAACTACTAGTGTGCATGTAGAGCTTGAGGAATGTGTAGCTAAATATGTGGGAAAGCATTCTGCTATTGTCTTTGGCATGGGATACGCCACAAACTCGTTTATCATTCCTGTTTTGATTGGAAAGGTATGCGCATGTATACACATCCAGAGTCAATGAGTCATGACTTCGGACCTTAGGTTTATATATATATATGCTAATATGTTGAAATATGATCCAGTTCATAGTTCTGTATGCTGTATATTGTTAGCAAAAACCATTAATCTTTAAGTAGCTTATTAGTGATTCATTTCACTTGAAACAGGGAGGATTGATAATAAGTGATTCTTTGAACCATAGTTCAATTATTAATGGTGCTCGAGGTTCTGGAGCCAATATCCGCATTTTCCAACACAACAGTAAGCTTTTGTAGTGCCTAAAATTTCAGCTTTTTATCATTCAATTGAATGGCCTTCTTTTATAATGTAGCACAGATGGTATCTTTCGTTTTAGACACAAGATACTAATAATATTTTTTGTTATTTTTACTTATTGTAAACATTTTTCTTGGTTTTTTGTTTTTGTTTTAGTGATGTTTATTTGTGTCTAGATCTTAAATTATAAATTTATTTTTAGGACATGTTCGTCTGTCCATCTAAATAAACTATTTAGATAGAGATGAGAACCAGGGTCCGTTTAGTGTTAAAACGTAAAATATTAAAATGGTTCATATTGATGAGACCTGTAATTTTAGGCAAATTTTGAAAACCAGTTGGCTGAACAAAATTGAATGATCTGGATGGAGAGTTCAGTTAAAATTGTAAACTATCTTCACCCTAACTATATTGCTTTTTCTTTTTGCAGAACCTTCTCACTTGGAAAGAATACTGAGAGAAATAGCGGAAAGACAAACCAAAACACACAAACCCTGGAAGAAAATTATTGTTATCGTTGAAGGTATTTACAGCATGGAAGGGGAGATTTGCAAGCTTCCCGAGATTGTGTCGATATGCAAGAAGTACAAGGTTGAGACAACTGAAAACTAAATTATCATTCACATGCAATGCAATATCAAAGTCTTCTAAAAACCAATTTGGTTGTCTTATATATGTATAAAAATGAAAAGTTTTATTTTGTTATATATATATAGGCATATGTTTATTTGGATGAAGCTCATAGCATTGGAGCCATTGGGAATACAGGAAGAGGTGTTTGCGAACTTCTTGGAGTTAATACGGCTGACGTGGACATAATGATGGGAACCTTCAGTAAATCTTTTGCCTCTTGTGGTGGATATATTGCCGGCTCTAAGGTCTTTAAGCAAACTTATGAGCATCACCTCTTTTATATCAAATCTTGTCAAAGAAAAACTTGTACACATGATGATTAAAATAAGAAAAAGTTATAAAAATAGTATTTTGAAGTTTCATTTTCTTTGTTTTTGTAGGAGCTCATCCAATATTTGAAGCACCATTGCCCGGGTCATCTTTACGCAACATCAATTTCAACTCCTTCCGCACAACAAATCATATCGGCCATAAGAGTTATCCTTGGAGAGGACGGTTCCAACAGAGGTACCTCTTAAAGTCCCTTCTCTGTTCTTACATTTATCATTTTTACTTTCATGTTTGACTAGCTTCATTTTCGACTCAACCCTGATTAAAAAAACTTGTTTAAGGGGCACAAAAGCTAGCAAGAATACGAGAGAACAGCAATTATTTTAGGTCTGAGCTACGGAATATGGGATTTAAGGTACTTGGAGACGTTGATTCTCCAGTCATGCCAATAATGCTTTACCATCCAGCTAAAATCCCAGCCTTCTCTAGGGAATGCTTGCGAGAAAATGTAAGTTTCTCTATCAAAATGAATCTCATTTATAAGAGAGCAAACTCTAAAAGAAATATGAAACAGGTTGCAATCGCCGTGGTCGGTTTCCCAGCTACACCTCTAATGCTAGGAAGGGCTCGTATTTGCATATCCGCATCTCATTCAAAACAAGATCTTATTAAAGCCTTAGAGGTAATATCTTGCTTGTGCATTCTCTCCCTTTCTTTCCCTAGCAGTAGCAAGCCGTAGAGGTTGATATATTATAGATGCAAACTCTAATAAACATTCTTTGTATATGATGAATGACAGGTTATAAGCAAAGTAGGTGACCTTACAGGAATCAAATATTTTCCTGCAGCTCCAAAGAAGCAAGAAGCGGAGAAAGATACCATCAAACTGGTTTAGAAATTTTAGAATCGCAATGTGTTGCTCTATCTGATAATATTCATGCACAAAGAACAGGTCCGGTCGATCTGATTTCATAATAATGTTAGCAAAATTGCAGCCTCCACGAAATTAATCCAACTGAATCCTAAGAGGTCTTTACTTCAATTCTCTATATCAACATTCAACTTCTATTCCACAATAAAAAAAACTGACCTTAGCATATCCATGTCTCCTGTTTCTTCTACAAACTGAGAGAAATAAACACTTAACGATGCCAATCAAAAGCTAGACTGAAAAGTGAAAACATTCAGTTTCATCTCCTTCAAACTCCTATTGCAAGTTCCTTATTATCATCAAGACCATCCACAGAAATAGCTCAAGTGAAGTAAAGAGAGATATCACAGATTAAAAACCTTTTTCTTGCTTCAACTTGTTCCTTTTCCCACTTCTACTTCTACTACTACTGTAGCTAATGCTACATTCAAACAAGAAACATCAAAAATAAGAACCAATCAACGAATAGCAAAAAGGATGAAAACGGTTTCATTCATGGTTTTTAGACATTGCCACGGCTGATTATCTCACCAACAAAAACAACAACACAAAACCATCTTCTCTCTTTATCTAATATATCATGAGAAGTCTCTATCTACCAAGCTTCTGGATAGCAGAAAACATCTTCCTCCTAGACCCAACAGCGTTAATCCCCATATCTTTCAAATCATCCAAGGACAACAAGGTCATCAACCTCATGAATCTGAAACATTGGCCAATATCTCCCTAACCCTCCTAACGCTTGCAACCAAATCTTGACCCCTGACAACTCACTACTATTGGCGTAAAAGCCAATATCACCGTCTCTTAATGGACTCTCCGAGTCTTCTCTACTGAAATCCCTAAATCCTAAACCTTCTAATTCATCCATTTCCCCAATTGGATAGTACCCGCTGCGCTGCTCCCGGCGATGACCCGACTGTTTGAACCGAAAATGGTGTGTTTGTCGGATTCATACAATATACAATGAAGAATTTAACAAATAGATTTTTTAGATTCTCGAGAGGCTTAAGAGAAATCAATATAGAAATTAAATGGAAAATGAACATCAAAAAGAATTTATTGATCAAAGATTATATTATATGTATGATTACAAGTGTAAAATATCCATAAACTCTTTGTAAGAATCCATAAACTCTTTGTAAAAAGTATTAGCTCTAAAATGGAGAAGAGAATAAGATCATTTCTCATAAGTAAGTAGCTCTTTATCTCCTATATATTATTTGAGAAACATTGCAACATTTTTTGTAGCCATCTGTCATTACTAGAATGATTCTTAGAATCCTTAGAGAAATAGGTTGGTCCATCTAAATATATAATAAATTTTTTATTAAACCATAATAAATACATTATTAATGTGCTTCATTATTTTCTTAAATAAGATTACGGAATTGCCTAATGTGGCTAAAGTATATATGACAATTAATGATTTTGAATAATAAAGATTTGATAAAAATAAGTGTGTATTATAATATATATATTTGTTTAATTTTAAGCTATTAAAATAAATTAAACAATCATAGTAACCATATAATAAAAATTAAAAAAAATTATATATATTATATTTTGAATTTTTAAAAACGAGTATAAATTACTAAAACTGTTAAAAAAATTTATTATGACATGATACAAATAATTAAAAAATAATATAAGTTGAAAGTCTCATTTAATAAGTATCAAAAATAAAATATATATAAATATATGTATCATTTTAAATTAAACTATATGCAATATAAAAATACATAAATATCTTAATTTTGAAATTTACTTTGAACATTTTTTGTTAAAAATTTTGAAAAAATATTGACAACTTAATTTTTTTAAATATTATAAATTACTTAAACCATTAATCCCTCAGTGAAAATTTTGTTATCACTAATTTAGACATTGCTATAACAGATACAAATGACAAAAAAATAAGCAAAAAACATCATTTAATAAATATTAATATTAAAATATACCATATATATGTTACTATCATTTAAATTTAATTATATATCTTATCAAATAAAAAAAATATTTTTTAGATTTATAAAATTTATTTATATGTTCGCACCAATTTAATTATATAATTAGTAGATAATAACTTTTTAATTATTTAATATATATTTATTATTTTATAATATGTTATAAACATATAATATATAAAATAATTTATATATATAATGTTCATTCCGCGCAAGGCGCGGGTCTTAACCTAGTTTATATAAAAAAAAAAGGTGTTTAAGGTTTCTTAACAAACTGGGTCTAGTTCATTGTCTTAAGAGGATGTAAATCTACCTCCAACACCGACCCGTTTCTTGACCCGCCAACTCCCAACACCGAAAGGATCCACATTTCCTTCTCTTTCATCATCTAGCTAGGGCTCCGGTATTCTCCTCGTACCCAGAACTCAAATTCGTTAAAGCTCGAGTCCTCACCGATGGTTTGCTCATGTCTTTCTTGTTCCACTAAGGTTTCCTCCCCTGCCAACCGTGGTGATTGTACAACTGGTCGCCGCCGATCTCGCCTTATCGAACACTTGGTCTCCTAAATCGTTGAAGGAAGCGAAAGAGGAACGCAGCCATTGTCGTTATCTGGTGGCAGTTCCGTCATTTCTTGAGAGGTTTCCTGTTTCACTTTTTATCAGACATACACATACATGTGGTTCTGCGACTGTGGAGCTACTCGAGAGAATGAAAGGTCAAAATCTTTTTTGTTTAGGTTTTATCTTGGAGAAGTCGGAAGAAGTGGGATGTGAAAGCAAGAGATTCGTCATCAGTAGAATCGAAAAAGGAAGGTGAGAGAGGGAGAGAGAGAGGGAGAGAGAGAGGGAGAGAGAGAGAGAGAGCTGTTCACTTCCTGACACGTGTACGCTCCTGCACAAATTAGCAGTTTATTGACAAAACCTGCTTAAGTTCTGTTTAGTTCCATTTTTAATCCCGAATAAATATTTAAAAGAATTAGCTATTGAATAGGCTCTCAAAGACAAACCGAATAAATGAAGCTTATGGTCTTTACTCCAGAGATCTCCATGAAAGGTGTGGAGTAGAGCTCAACTGCTTACTACACACTTTTACGTGGATCATGCAATGCAGGTCTCTCCAGGATAGCTCTGCAGCTAGGAGGGAAACTGGTTATGGATAGTAGAACTCCAACTCGGGATGGGATGACGAGGAATATGAGAATATTAGCGTATTGAAAATTAGGCGCTATTCTACTTTTAAATATGGAACTAACCGAAGGTCTGATACTGAAACAATTTGATGAAATTTCTGCTATTCTACTTTTAGGCGTTATTTCCAAATTAACACAAATATTAAATGCAAATAAAGAAAACAAAAGAACATTATAACATTTGCTTATGTATTAAAATTAGACATGGACCTCTAGCTTCCAGTTCTATCTCACATTAACCGATCTCTGGTGAAGAAAACTTCGATAAACAGGATATCAATCCCTAACCTCTAAGAGATTACCCAGAAAGATCTGACCTCGATGGTCTTGAACTCCATATAATAACTATATTGCAGAGGGATGTACTTGATTTTGAATCCATCGTCGGCCTGTTTTGTGCTTTAGTGTATGGTGGAAAAAAAAACGATTTCTATATAAGCAGTTTCGTTAGTCAGCTGGTGTAATGCAAAGCTGACTATGTCCTGGACTGTGCTCCAATGGGTACATGGTCGTGCTTCTCACAAATTTCTGATGGTCCCTCGCAGGTTTTCTGAGGTCAGAGACCATTGGACGCTTGTTTTTGCTTCTCTTCTTTACTATCGAGCATGAAGCTAATGGGTCTACAGATCCTGCTCCAACTCTCCTGCACGTTGAATAAGTTTTTTCTTAGAGAGATAATATTTTTTTGAGGCAGACTATGTGCGCAAAAGAAATAAGACGAAATTGATTACCTTAAGAGCTTCTCTGCTGCGATTCTTGCAGATCTTATTGTTTTGCGACTTGGCAGCCATTTCATGACTCGGTTTGGATCAGCTCTCATGGGCGAGTGTATTTTAATGAGCTATAAACAACAAAGAGAAGAGAACCAAGTCAAAACCAAAAGGCCTGAAGGGTCTTTTGAATATATAATAGGCCAATGCAAATCTAATTAAACGAATCAAGTGATTGTTGCCATCTGCCACATTCAAAATGTAGCAACTTGTACTGAGAATTAAGAAAACGAGAAAGGACAGACTTACACCCAAGCATTCCATCATCTGGTAGTAGGCTCTACCATGCAAAGGAGTATGTCCTTGCCGAGATTCTGAAAAATATCTAGTCCTGAAAAAATAATGCAAGAGGTTACTGTCAAACATAAACATAGTTATTAACATCTAGACAAAATAAATCTAGGTAAACTTCATACCACTCTTTATAACCTGGATCTACAGTGAAACCATACATATCCACTGAATCACAAGTCGATAGAGCAAATTCAAGAGCCTTGAGCCCGGTTCCTTTAGCTGCTGAGCCAAATGAAGCACCAAGCATCAAGTAGACAGGATTTTTTATTGGAACTTCCTACAGAAAAAGGAAGAATCCTCAAATAAGTTTGGAAGACGAGGAATAGATTTCAGATATTCAAAACCAAAGAGCTAAGAGACGAATAAGGGCAATGTACAAACCCGAATCATCTTGTTCATAATATCATGAATTGTTGTTTTTACTAGTAGTACCTCTTGCTTTTTTTCTGCACAGTCTCAAAGGATCAGAGAGAGTGTAAACTATGACACACACAAGAAAATCGAAATAGAGAAACAATGGCGGTAACCATGAAGGAATGTAAAACAAGAAAACAGTTATACCATCCAACTCCACGACTTTGTCAAGGGCTTTTGCCGACCCTCGATTAAGAAGACGGAATGTACTTTTCTCTCCCACATATTCCTTGTAGTTCTGCAAGAAGATGTTCCAAGAAAAAGAATGGAGTAAGATAAGTGAGAGAACAGAGGGGGAACAAAAGAATCGGGAGTTAGATAAAAAAAACAACTCATCATTACTTGAATTGGAGCACCGTTTTCTCTGATAACCGCATCATAAGTATCAATCTCTTTTCCGAACTTTGTTTTCAAAAGATCACCAGAGTTGCCAATAACAGCACATCGCTCAAACTGCCGGGGAAAATATGGAGGTGTTTCAGGTAGCACCAATGAAAGCTTCTCGATGCATAAAGACCTATTCTGGCACCGATTACTGCACCAGGGGAGTGCGAGTTTCATTAAGACCAAAAAAAGAAGAAGACAACACACCATTTTACTACTTGATATATTGTGACTGGGACCCTTCAATTTTAGCAAGTTTTGAACTGTTGTCTATGAAGAAAACGGATTATAACAGTAACAACCACCATGCACTTCATTCCTCGGCTAATTTCAGTCAATACTTACAGTTGTATTCCTTTATTGATTCTGCGCCATGCATAATCCTCCCATCCATTTGGTAAGGCATCAATGTATTCCCTAGTGAGTATGGTAGAGCTATTCCTGACCTGGTCAACCAACTCGCTAATTAACCCATCAATGTATTATATGAAGCGAAAGTTTACACAGACTTTAGGAAATGAAACACCCACTTGTTCCCATGTAGCTACTGCTTCGCACAAGTCAAACTCATAAGACAGTCCTTCAAGCTCTCCAGACTTAGGATCTTTCTGTTATTGTTGGACATAATCCAAGACATGAAAACAAGGTAAGAGTAGAAGTATTCAGTACAGTTTTTTTGCTAAACAACGATAATGACAAGCTTAACTCTGTCAAATGTATAAAGTCAAGTAAGCAGAGTGAGAAAATAAATAGTCAGAAGAGTGCATTTACCCATTTGGGAATAGTATCCCTGGGGAAGTTTATTGAGACTTTACAATAATCTCTACCAGTAGCAGCTTGTAATCCCAAGCCATTTGCACTCTACATCATTCCAAAATATACACTTTTAGTCACACATGATGTTGTTAGTAAATCTTACAAGTAGCATACAAAAGAAACATATGTATACACACAAACAAGTAATACAGCAACTCATAAAGTTAACTGAAGATGAAAACTCAACCCAGGATAAAATTTTCCATCTTTTTTAAGATGTTGTTAAGGTCTTAGCTAATGAATCAATGTGCCTCAATTTTCACTCAGGTTCCAGTTTGAATTGATTCCAGCCATTCAGTAACAATCCACTAGATTGGATCAATTCTAATCAACAGATCTCCAAAATTCACAATTAAGACTTAACTCTCAACGGATCAAGAACGTGATTCCCAGCAGATAGTGAAGTGAAGCTAACAGCAAAGATCTGTAAAGCGAAAGTACTTACGACGCACTTCTGGAATCCGTTCTGCAGGGACTGCAACGCCTCTAAATCTTCATTGCTAAGCCGATTTGATTCGTCTAAACCCACGGAATCATCTTCTTATTCATCAATAATCATCGCCATAAATCACACTGTGAACAATAATCATATATACATATACATACTTACAGAGATTTGAGACGCCGATAATGTAGATGAGAACAACAGAGATTCCAGTTGTTAAAGCTAATAGGAATATCAATTGCAAGATCTTCATCGATTCACTCAGCAAGTTTCAGTAGTGAGACGATGCGATCTTCCAAAGTAACTACAGGGGATCTGCGGGTCTGAGCTAATAAGGGTGGGCGGGTATAATATGTATCCGGACCCAACTCTTGTTAATCAAATCTATAACCCAAAAGAAAACTAAAAAACCTATAAATATTTTTCAAAAATTGATCCAAAAATCCAAATTAGCTTCTAAAATAAATAGTCAAAAACTAAATAAATATCTCAAATAACCAATTTTTATATTTAATTTTTATTGAATATCTAAAATACTTAAATTGAAATTAATCAAACTGAAGTTGTCGTCTTAACTGAACTCGACCTTACAATATAAAAAAAACATGAATGGAGCTTAGGAGACTTATTTTGAAAATCTGAAACTCTAAAATAGATACTTGAACATATACGTAAGTTTGTAGGTTATGAAGATTTAAAGCAAACACCGTCAAATCTGGTTACTGGTTGATGAAATGTTTGAAGAGGGAAGTTGAAATCAGAGATGCTGAGACAAAACCTTTGCTCAACCCACTCAAGGAAGCAGTCCGGAAACTCACCACATCACCCAAAATCAAAGTTTTCCTATGGAAAATATTATGCAATGCTATTCCGGCAGGAGAACTCCTTATCAAAAGAAGTATAAAGATGGATCAGGTCTGTAATACATGTGGGCATCAGGAGAATCAGTTAATCACATTGTCTTCACATGTAGACAAGTGTTAGCTCTAGCAAAAATCATGGTTCCTTTTATGGGTTTTACAATTTTTCATCGTTTGCTAGAGTTAATGAACAAGAAGAAGGAAATGATGGAAACTTTGAGAGCTATACCTTAGATTATATGGTTCCTGTGGAAAAACAAAAATGAAGTTTTGTTTGAAAGAACAACTAGAGAGCTAATGAATTGGTTCAGAAAATTGAGCTTTTGTTCATGGCTCAATCGCATGAGGAGGAACTTGTTGCAGCAGAGAATGCTCAGAGGGCTATGGTTCAAAAGAAATGTAGTCAGCCTCCGCGTGGATGGCTAAAGTGCAATATAAATGTCATGTGGGACGGACACAAAAAGATTGGAAGGGCATTATGGGTGCTTAGGGACGACAGGGGCGTAGTCCTGATGCATAGTAGAAGAGCTTTCCTTAATGCTTGTGACATTAATAAGGCTAGGCTGAAGACTTTGGTATGGGCTATTGAGAGTATGGTTTCTCACAGGACGAACAGGATTCTTTTTGCTATTGAAGATTCTACTCTTGTAGGGGATGGTGACTCGACCCAATAGCCTTCTTTCAAGGCACAGACCAAAGATATTCTAAATTGCTTGACCAGACTGAGTGGTTGAGAGTGGTAATGGAGGAGAGAATAACAAATAGAGGGGTCTTTCTCATAGCTCATAGCATGATCAAGGAAAACAGATTGCAATCGTATGTGGCGCATGGAGATCATACATGGTTAGAATCATTCTTTGCTAATGAGAAAATCTTTGCCCTGTGTTTAGTTTTCTGGCTGTTTTTTGTGGAGTTTGTTGGGATGGGATGAAGGCTGGTCCATTGTTGACTTAATGATTGGTTATTTTATGGCTTTTAAAAGGATGTTAGTAGGTCTATGCATGTGGTGTATTAGGAACTTGTTTAACTTCCTATTTATGAATATAAATCAAAAGATGACAACAAAAAAAGAAGATTTAAAGCAAACAAAAATGAAGAGAGAACAAAAATTGTTGATTATTACGTATGATTACAGAGTTTTTTCGCTCTTATAGTGTCCAATCAAGCAAAACAAAAAGTATTCTAACAATAAAATCCATTTAAAGTGCACAAGCAGAACAACTAGTTGTAGGGAACACACTTTTGGTTACAAGGCAATAGGCAAAAATAAGAATAACAACAATTGCTTCCCTTTTATTGCTTTAACGTGTCTGGCT
Source organism: Brassica rapa (assembly GCF_000309985.2). Classification (NCBI taxonomy): domain Eukaryota; kingdom Viridiplantae; phylum Streptophyta; class Magnoliopsida; order Brassicales; family Brassicaceae; genus Brassica; species Brassica rapa. Next base: position 17,248,113 of record NC_024800.2, read on the forward strand.
TTGCAAGGAATGTCTTTGTAACCTTATGCACTTACAGCTGGAGCAAGCGCAGTAGCTGGAGAAGCACCACCAGTGGTTGGCCTAAGAAAATGAGAAAATTATAAGTAGATGTTTTTTTCTTAAATATTTGAGTATTGATGAAAATATGAGGGGGAGTATAGCTTACAATCCAGCTAAAACTTTGACAGCATCATAGATAACCCATTGAGCACCAGTAAGTGTTCCTATCATGAAAATGCGAAGAGGAAGTCCACGAGTAAACATACCCAATAACCCTAGCCTCTTTACTGCCTGTAAATCAAAACCAAGTCAGAGCAGCGCATATGTATCAATGAACAGCTCTCTGATTTGCATGTAGTTTCACTTACATCACTAACAGTTGCTCCTTTAGAGTTATTGAGGAAAGAGACCAAGTTATCTGCAGGATGTGAGATAACAGCGCAGAAAATTCCAGCAATGTATCCACCGGCGAAGCTAACTCCTAGCTGAACTGGCTCTGAGCACTCTTCCTTTGGGGTAGGAATCACTTTCTTGTATATGAGCTCCACAGTGTTCTCAAAAGTAGCAAATTTCATCATGGTATCTGCAAAAACCTCTAAATTTGTTTACATATTGATACTTTTATTTTGTGAATAAAGCCGATTCTGAACACAACACAGTGAAACATTAGTTTCCCCCAAAATTATAAAAAATAATTTATAAATATAGTCTCCAAACTGTTAAAAAGGTTCTATACAAGATTGTCTTTAGTATAACTGTATAAGGACTTACATGGAATCTGGCGTCCCCATAGAGGAACAAGCCCTTTGAACAACCCTCGAACGCCTTCTGATCTAATGATCTTTGGTAGACCATCAGATAAACCGCGGGCGAAACCAGGCTGAGTCTGGACCCTGACTTTGACAGCTTCCATTGGACAGAGAGCCACATCTGCGACGATCTCCGCAGAGGCCGAGCCAGCTAGGTAAATGAGGGTCTTGTATTTGGCTGCGTTTTCTGGTCCAACGATGTCTGAGTAGTATTTCTTGGCGTACTCATACAGACCGTATTTAAAAGCTCCCTGAGCACTGTACCCTATAAGAGTTGGCGACCAGCCTCTGGTGAAACCCTTGAGACCTTGCTCTTTGATTGTTGTCTTGAAAGCAGAAGTTATGTTCTTGTACTTGGATGGATCAATCTGAGAATATAAAACAATTAGGGAGTTTTCTGTAAATTCGTGGAGAGTTGCTATTTGTGTTTGCTATATTAGCTTTAGCTCAGATTCTCTATGATTGCACATCAAAATCGTGCAAAGATTGAAAAGCCTCCGTCGCAGTTGAACATTCAGTGCCGTGTAAAACAAGAAACTCAAAAGTTGACACTACGTGTAAAGTAGCATGAAATGATAATATAAATAAAAGTAGGAATAACTAGATGTAGAGGAGAAACAGTCAAACTAGATGTATATTCAGATTAGTAAACATACGGATATCTCACATATTTAATATTATTATAATTTGTCATATAATTAAAATTATTGCCCATGTTATAAGATTCTACTAGTTTTTTTCTTTTTGACAATTGCATAAGATTCTAGTTCAACCACAATATTTTTGAATGAACACCATTTAATTATATTGATAGAATAAACAAAAATCGTTATTTTGCAGTTAATTTCGCTTACCCACCACGTACATAGCTTTCGAATAAGGTTCGAAAATGTTAATACGAAGAATCAGTTCTGCTAAAAGAAGAACAAGACAGTTTTGGTTTAGAAGCTTCACCTGCATATTACATTTCAGGACATCGAGTGGCGTAACGGCCGTGTGGGTGACGCCGCAGCTCAGCATCCCGCCGACTGTACACGCCGCGAAATACGCCGGAGAGTACAATTCTACTTTCTCATTCGGCGCGGGAATCGCAAAACTTGGACCGTTCGATGAGACTGAAGAAGTCTTCAGCGACCTCGACGGCTGTGCTTTGCGTTGCGTCATGTTCATCGCTGGCTCATGCAGCTGAAACAGACGATGGTCGGAAGAGTAGAGGAAGCTCGGGATCAACGATCTGCTCGAGTCCGACATTTCCGGAGGAAGAGGAAGAGAAAGATAGATTGACTTGTGTTGGTTATGACTTTTCTTTTTTTTGGAAAGAAATGTGATTTTGTTGTGGAAGGCGACAAGATCTCAGGTTGAATTTATAGGTGCTGATAGCTTCGTTATAGTATGTCATATTTGACTGACGTCTCAAAACATTCAAATACTGGCTTGTCACGACTCTTTGCATGTCAACAAGGATTTGGAATTGCGCTACTGAATGTTTTATTTGCAGCTTAATAATATGACATTTCCTAATACTAATATGATTTAAATACGACTTCTTAGTGATTTTTGTTGGTTTCTCTTTTGTCTTGGTCGTCTGTTTCTTTGGTCATCAACTCGTTTTGCTTGTGGGTTGTTTTGAATGGTCTCCATAGTTTGGCTTTAGATCGTGGTTTTCTGTTTATTTTAATTCGTTCATGAATGAAGAAGAATCACTCTGTGAAGACCTTGCTTGATCTACTTAAGAAAAAAAACAACTTAACTTTTACTGCTAACTAGAGACTGCGATTAGGGGCTATAATCCTTGTGGAAAAGATATTTATAGCCAGTAATCTAGTGACTCATATAGCAGTAGAGCACCTTCTTAGAGCTAGAAATTTCTAAGAGTTTTGCAAGTATTCCTAAAAAAATTGGTCTTTGATTTTTTACACAATGAAATGAAGAAGATTACCTCTGAAGTGTTGGAGAAAAACCAATATAAGATTTCTGGGTTTATATATGCAATTCAGTTATGAGCATTATCTTATGTCAATCAACTAGGCACATTGTTTGGTGATGGAGATGATGAAGAAAAGTTTACATTATGCTTGCGTTGCATAGGAATCACCTACTATGGAATAGGTAACCAATGTTGATAGGAACCAAAAGGTAATAATGTTTATATAGTTCTATAAAATTATTTTAATCTTTGCGTTCTTCTTTGTGGATTGTTTAATAATGCTAATATTGGACAGAATGTTGTCAAAAGTGTCCTTGAAAATCTCTAATTGCATAACAATTCGGTTGAAGATGTTAACATTCAATTTAGAAGATTTTTTATCTTGCAAAAGAGGATATCATTTGAAGAGACATGATTGGCTTAATGGAAGTATCAACATTATTGTTGAAGTGAATAAAGAGAATTATGCTCATGGCAGTGATTTAACTGCAGAGAAGACTGAATTCCTTACTTGGAGGGTATCACTTTTGGAATGAAGAGTGAAGTACCATGAAGATCTTTTGAACATTCGTAAAAAATCCGAGAAGGTAAACTATTTTATATATTTGTATTGTGTTGAAAATAACGGAAGATTCATATTCTTATAACTTGTAATAGGAAACTGAGAAGTCACATGAAACTGAAGGTGACACGAAACCAAGGCTTGGTATTTGTAAAGTTTTCATATTTTAAATCTCTATGATATTATTTGAGAACTCAGTTTCTTATGTGTCACTCTCACGTTAACTTTCACGATGGTTGATTACACTAATATCTTTAATGAATTAGTTTACATTTAAAATACTATTATTTTTTTAATTTAATTTCCTTTTTAAAATTTTCCAAAAAGCATATACATATAATAAAAAGGAAAATTATTATAAAGTAAAAAAATGAATTGAAAAATGAAAATATATGTATATATAATATAATTTCATGAAAAAAGGGAAAGTTCACAAAATAGTAATATTACATTTAAAAAATATTTTTAAATAACATAAAATATACTTTTGAAGTAATAAAATACTTTCTTTATATCTATATTTTCTTAGATGAAAATATAAATGTGTATATAATGTGAATTCATTAAAACCAATTTACACTGATAATCTTGATATTAGAAAAATAAATAATATTTCTTTTAAAACATAATTTTAAACAATACAAAAAAAATTCAAAGTAACATAAATATTTTTTATATATCTATCTATTTTATTAGATGATTACATAAAATAATTAAGTAACATAAACTGATATATGTTAAATTGACTAAAAATAGTTTATAATTAGTAATATTGAGATATTTTATTTATTTTTCATATATTTAGTAGAAATGATTTCCAGCTTTTGCAGCGGCAATAACATGAACAGAGAAACGAAAAAGAAACTTCTCAACATCATGCACAAAGCATGAACAATGCCTTTTGCAAAATTCATCACTTGATCTCATGTATCTCCTTTAACCTCAAACTCTGGATCATTGATTTTGGAAACTTTGAGCCAACAGAACTTATGATCATATAAGTTCTTTTTCTTCATTTCTGAAGTGACATGGTGGATATAACGAACTCTCTTTCTCGTGGCATTCAGTGAACCTTCTACTTGTAATCAATCTAATAGTGTCAAAAGCATACAATCGGTTAGTCACGAGTACTCAGTTTCAGCATAGAATTAATAGTTTCAGCCAAGTTGGATGTCATGATGTAGTAGCAATTAGGATAAGCATAAGCCCGTAACCACTTCTTGATATTTGCTTTAAGAAGATATTCTGGAACTTCAGTGTCAAACTTTTGAATCTCATGAAAATAATAGTCAAAATCATCTTTGGTGTAGGCATAAGCAGCCTCTACAACCAATGATATAAGTGTTGAACTCTTATACTTCTCTTGGACATTCTTCTCAAAGTGGAAGATGTGAATTCTATAGTGAGCAAATTCAGTTGCAACTTGCAATAGAAAATATGGAAGATACAAATTCCATGGTGAGCAAGAGAATAACATTCTAAAAGAGCAGTTGCAATAGAGAATGCACGATCAGAAACAAAAACCAAATCCTCTTCATAATGAATGATAGTTTTGTAAAAATGGAGCCATCTCTGTAAATATGCGTGCTCTGTAAATGGAGCCAGGGAGTGGATGAGATATGCGTCTGGTCAAGCAATTTAGAAATTTAGAATATGGCTTGCTCTGTAAAAATGGAGCCAGGGAGTGGATGAGATATGTGTGCTCTGTAAAAATGCAGGGGAGACTAGAAATTAACCATCTCTTCTTTGATTGTTCATTCTCTTCTCAGATTTGGAGTCATCTTATGAGAGGAATTCTGGAACATTCTTACACAACTGACTGGAATGAAGTGATAAGAGTTGTTGGGTAGTACAAACAGAGATAGGAAGAAAGTGTTTTGCTTCAGATATGCTTTTCAAGCTAGTATACACATGATTTGGAGAGAAAGAAATAAAATCAAGCATGGTGAGAAGCCTCTTCCCATTGCTGCCGTAAAGAAGGTTCTTGATAAAGGAGTTAGAAACAAGCTGAGTTTGATGAGATTTAAAGGAGGTAAAGGGCTGGAAGGCATGCTTCAATACTGGTTTACCACAAGAGTGTAGATAAGGGTCTTTATCTTTTTGGAGTTATGAGTATATGATAGGGGTTTCCTCTTAATTAGGTCTACACTTTGTTGTAAAAAGGCTTTTGATTGAATAAAATTTAACATTCATTCAAAAAAAAAAGATAGTTTTCAGACATATCATAAACCAACTCCATAAGGCTTCATTTTCAAAATCCACTATAGCAAAAGCAATAGGATACAAGTGATATTTATCATCTTGTAATGTGGCAGCAAGTAGAGTCCATTGATACTTTACTTCTTCATCAACTTAAACCCTCTGATAAATGGAACAAATGACACAAAAGGCAAATTTAAACTTCCCCATAGAATCAACATCGATAAAAGTCACAAAATCTAGATTCTTTTCCTTTAACATGTGAAACTAGTTGAAAAAAATATCATAACTTTCATTAGGAATACCCACAGCTAGATCTTTAGCGTGTAATTTGTAATCGCTAAGATATAGTGTTATATATGATCTAACATAACATATTCCAGATAACAATTTATATATCAGCTGCCATAACATGTACCAAGTAACAAACCATCTATCAAATTTTTATACCAAATTATATATCAGGTAACAGAACATATACCAAGTAACAAATATTTTATCAGATAACAATAAGTATGTAGCATGTAACAAAATAATTTATCAGATAACAAACAATTTATCAAAAAATATATCAACTCTCAAATCATGTATCTACCGATTTATTAAGTAACAAATCATGTATGGAACAATTCGTTGGAAAGAGGACCTAGTCTCCATAGCTGTCCAACACAACACTTTTAAAATAGAATTTTGGGAGATTTGATTCCAACATAAAAATAGTGTTTTACGAGAGCGATTAGTGTTTATGTTGGAGATAGCTAAAATACAAACTGAGTTGAATTTGGAATGGAATAAACTAAAATAATAATTAGAAAGTAAAGTTTAGAAAAATAAAATACAGATGAGAATCGTGTTTGCGAGAGGAAAGGAAAAAAAAAGAACAATATAATAAAGAGGTAAAAGAGATAATGAAAAAAGCTAAAAAAGAACATTTTTCTAATAAAAAGGTTACAATGCAGTCAGGCGTGTATTTTTATATGGTGGTAGAATGTCGGCTGTAGAATCGTCTTTGTAATATTCTCATCGTTGTAATAGCATGATTAATCAGGCGTTAAAAGAAAAAGGTTACACACCTTACATATATTAAACATCTTACACACCTACATAAAACTATTGGATTTAATTAAGGGAAATTACCTCTAATAACTCACATTTTATGACTAATGACTAGATTAACACACAAAAAAAAGAAAGATAGAAAATGCATAATTAAGACTGAAATGCCCCATCGGTTAAAAAATTAGTTCCCAGTAAAAATAAATTAAGGCAAAATTACTCTTACTTGACCAAAAAAAAGTGAAACCTCTTTGAAAAAAAAATATCCTCACGATACTTTTCTCTTCCATGACCCCAAGAACCCTAAATCCCCAAATTGTGAAATCCTCAATCTCTTAACTCTCTTTAGTTTCCATCATGATTTATCATCGATTTCTTCATCTCCACACCCTAATCAACCACTAAAACCTTCGATTCACATAGGACAAGTGAATCCAAAACCCAAGCGACGAAACCTAAACCCCCTTTCGAAAATTCTCAGCTGTGTCGAATCTCAAGGCTTTCATCTCTTATTCTCATTGATTTCGACACTCTTATAAGCTCCTCTCCACATCAATCAGTTTAATTCACCTATTTTGCCATCAAAGGTTAGTCTCTATCAAACTATTTTTTTAATATTGAGTATCAAATGAATTCAATTTTGTTTTGATACAGAGTAGATAGAAGTGTTTTTCGTTTGTACATTTGTTGATATCAGTTTGGGTATCGTCTGGCTCGTTTGTGTTCTTCAGTCTTGGTCGTTTCTATGTTTTTGGAAAAAAAATAAATTTTCTAATACTTACTACATTTTACAATTTTGCAGACGGATGACTACATCAAAAAGTGGAAAAAAATATCCAGCAAGACTTTATCAAGAGGGGAAATGTCCATTGCAAAGTGGAAGCATGAATCATAACTGTCATTTGGCTAATTTACAGATGGTGGAAGAAGTAGTTGGTTTAGATGCGTGGGAATCCATTAAAACATCATCTGTTGGAGTTATTATGAGGCTGAAAGAGCTGAATTATACCTGGTCAGCCAAGGCGGTTCACCATTTACTTACAAAGCAATTGGTGGTTAATAATATCCATGAGATATGGTATGCTATAGAAGGTCAGCCAATTAAGTTTTCGCTATATGAGTTTGGTGATATTACAGGTTTAAATTGCGAGCCTTTCAACATAAATGAAGAGGTGGAGGTTGATCATAAGCCATTTTGGGAAGAGCTTGGTGTCTCTCCTTCACATGGTCCTATGCTTTCTGAGTTGCTGTCGTTGTTCACTAAAATTAGGAATTGGTCGTTTGAGAAGAGAAGAATGATTGGTTTACTATGTGTCTTGTCTATTGGAGTACTTGGCATCTCTTCAGGCAGTAGAATTCCTTTGGATCAAGCAAAGAGAGTCCTAGACAAAGAAGCATATGACAGATACCCTTGGGGGCGTGTGGGATTTTCTAGCCTGGTAAATTCAGTGAAAATTGTTTCATATGAAGGAAGGAACAAGTATACACTTCGCGGATGCGTACACGCTCTTCTCATCTGGGTGTATGAGTCGATACCTGGTATTGGGCATGAATATGGGAATCATATTGAGGGTAACCAAGTTCCTCTTCTCTCCTGGTATGGATCTCGTGGCCGTATAAACTGGGATGACTTTTATAAAAAAGAGAAAAGTCTCCATCTGAAGGTTACGTTTTTTTTCTTCATTATTGTTTTTTTTTTAAAGTGATCACTTGACATATTAAGATACTAACATATTTGCATTATTTGATTGGTAGGTACGAGTCAGACATCTCATTGTCAAGCAAGAAGCTGAGATATACCCTCAATGGCCAGAGGACAAGGTTGATGATGATCTTCACAACTTGATCACAGACATTCTACATGGTGAGATCGATGATACGTATTGGAACCTGAACTCGCGTTACTGCACCAGTACCAAACAAAGAGAAAAGGAAATTGGTGAGTGAAGAACAAGCGTGTATGAAAAAAAAAATGCCAAAAGAGAGGACATCCACTGTGAGTGTATAAGCCTTTTGTTATACATATATGCTTGACGTTTATTGCTGAGTTTGTTTACTGTGTTGTAGCATGCTTGCGGATCCAGCCTTAACTCAACTCGAGATGAGACATTCCAACTTGGTCTAATGGAAGCAATGAACACATTGACTGCAAAGGTTGGAAGTATGAACACAGTCATTGTTGAGAAGGTGTTGACTGCAGTAGACGCATCTGTAGATGAAAAAGTAAATGCAAGGATTGGTGGAAGTTCTCAGATACTTACAAGAAGGTGTTCAATGGGTCAGAGACTACAAGAAATATGATCCTAAAACGTGGAAGTTCTCAGATACTTACAAGAAGGTGTTCAATGGCAATCACCCTACAGAGTTTTCCAACAACAGAAAGTGGCTGAAGGATGTGGATCGGTTGTTTCTTTGCCACTTGATAAATGGTGACCATTGGGTCGCTTTAGAAGTGGATCTTGACAAGAAAATAATCCATGTTTACGATAGCATACAGACAGTTGTCCCAAGCCACACGGATCTTCTAGAAGAGTGTCGTCCTTTCACGAAGATGTTTACGCTCTGAAGTATATAGAGTGTAAGGCGATTGGCTGTGGTTTTGAAGGACTTTCTGATCAGTGCATTCCGGCAATGCGTATTAAGTTAGCTGCTGAGATCTATGATGAGGTTTTGGGTCTGTAGTATTTTAAGTTTCTGATATGATATTCTATGTCTTGAACGTTATGGATATGTAGTATTTTCATTTTTCGGATGTGTAACATTTTCATGGTTTGGTTTGGTTTTGAAATCAATATTTCGAGAAATTGTGATAGTCTAGAGATGTGGAAGATTGTGGAGACGTTGATCAAACACGCTTCTGAATTAGCTTCAAAACTGTGTTCTTTTGTGCCTTTAGAATAATATTATTATTGATGCAGGTCTATACATAAGATGTGTCGTTGTTTGGTGGTATTTGGGTTGTTTTTCGCCCATCACTTCACGGGTTCAAACCCAGCAGAGAGCGTTTTTATTTTTTTTGCATTTGCTAATTCATTAATGGCATAATGGTAAATAAGTTCATCTTCTTCAGATCAATTCTAGGGTCACGAAGATTGCAGATTTTTGTGATTTTTAGTTCAAAATCGTGAAAGCAAGGTGATAAACCAAGTCGTTTCACTTGACTTGATCTCAATTTGTCAATTTTCTATCGATTTGAGGCTGGGTGATCGAATTAGTGGTTTCTGGGAAAAAAAATTGGACTTTCATGTAAAACAGAGTAAAACAGAGAACAAATTATCTAACCAGAATCCAATAAAATAGAAGTTAAATTGTCTAACAAAAAAATAATAGCAAATTGTCTACCAAGAAACAAATGACGCATTGTCTAACCAACAGGACATGTTTTGCAATTGTGACCAACTTGATTACAAATCGAACATTTGTGCTCTTTTCTTGGTCGTTTCTTATTTTCACCTTTCTCAAACCAAGACTTCATTCTTGAATTTTTGGGTCTCCCTGGTGGTTGGCGAACCTCGGAAGGCAAACAAATTTTTCCTGCGACATTATTAGGGACTGGTGTATCAGCATCTCTCGGCATTACTGCCACAGAGTAAGCGTTGTACAGATAGTTTGTAAGATAGTATGGATGACACAATGAAATGGTTGATAACTTTGTCGCTTCAGCTGCTGCAATTGCGTGAACACAAGGTAGTTTTTCTAAGTCAAATCTGTGACATGAACAACTTCTCTCAGTCAAATTCACTATGTGGGTAGATGAGATACTTGACACCTGATATTGATGAATATCTATCTGTTGCACGCACAGCGTCTTAGCATAAGGTACACGGCCCTACAAAAGTATGTCTCAAATGTTAGTATTGTGTTCACAAAACATTCATGTGTAATAGAAAATCAGGTTTACCTCTAAAAGCTTCTCTACTCCACGAGTTAGAGTTGTTTTCATTGAATTTGCATCAATTTTACGTGACGAAAACCAGCGCGTCATCATTTGCCTTATTGCTTCTATAAGTCTTACAACCGGCAAACTCCTTGCATCTGAAAGCACTTTGTTGATAGATTCAGCTATATTGGTCGTATTCAAGTTGTACCTATCACCAGGGAAATGAGCTCTCGCCCACTTGCGTACATCTGCTTTCTGTAAATAACCATGTAATGCCGGGTGCAGTGCTTTGATCTCATCGAATATGGTTTCAAAATCTGAAGGCTTGTATGAATTAGCTGCCTTTTTAACCAAGCCAAACAACTCGCGGCCTCTAAACTTTAACAAGACATTCTTATACAAGTGATAAGTGCAAACTCCCGCAGTTGAATATACATGGGCTATTGCTTTTCCAATTGATTTGTGCCTATCAGAAATAATAGCAAGCCTTTCATCATCTGAAATCACACAGCTGAGTTGTCTGAAAAACCACTTCCATGATTCATCATTTTCAGTATCGACTATCGCAAATGCTACTGGAAATATTTGAAAGTTGCCATCCTGTGCTGATGCAATTAGTAGAGTCCCTTTGTACTTTCCTTGCAAGAATGTGCCATCGACCACAACAACCTTCCTCATGAATGGAAATCCCTTGATGCTAGCACCAAATGCGATGAAAAGATACTTAAATCTGTCACTAGAATCTACTACAAGGCGAGCCAAATAAAAATAGAGCCAAAATCGAAACTGAAATTGTTTTTTTTTTTGTTTATGAAAGATAGAGTGCAAATATATGATGTTTCTGGGTATATGGACGCCAATTAAGTCTAAATAATATATGTGTTCGAAAGCCAAAATAATAATTGAAGATTTAAAGTATAAACTAGATAGTGACCCGCCCTCGAGAGGGCGGCTATATTTTTTGTTTTTAAATTATTGCCTAATATAATTTATATGTTTGTGTGTATATAATCATATTTTTGTATGATATAAATTTAATAGAATAGATAATTTTTGTAAGTATATTAAATAAATCAAGTTTTATAAGTATGTAATTGTGTCTTTCCTTGTATCATATATGTATTTTTTGTAATCATATTTGTGTTTTTATCTGTGATCATATTTGCGTATTTAAAAAAAAAGATTAGTAAAGTATTTTGATAATTGTATTGAATTTATTATATTGTTAAAATATAAATTTGTGCCCTAGATTCTGACCCACTCTTTCAAAAGACGGGTATATCTTTTGTTAAAAAATTATTTTTAAATTTTTTATTTTTATATTTGTGTTCTTAGTTTTTTAATTATATTAAACCTGTTAATGTTTAAATAAAATTAATGAGAATAATAAAGTCCCTAAAATAAAAAAAATACATAGTTGGACATAACATTTATCCCTTTGAAAGGGCGGGTCAAAATCTAGTTATAATTTAAATTTAGAAAAAAAGTTATTTTATAAATTAAAAATTTATTTTATAAATTATATTCATATGAATATATAGGGCTAGAGTTTGTTTTGAGAATTGGAGCCAAATATATTTACTGATTTCATTAGTATTATATATTTATTGATTTCAGTAGTATTATATCCTGAAATTTGATTTCAGTAGTATTAACAAAATACATTCTGATATTAAAAGTTTTAAAATTTTATTACGAAAAACCATGTGGGTTAATGGATCACACTGTTTAGATGGCTTATGGGCTCATTCCCATTTTATGATAGTAAAGGCACGTGAGAAAGACCACGTGACATCTTCTTCTTTATGTTAAACCTAATTTTGTCTCGTATTTTTACAGTCGTCATTCCGGTTTTTGTCAACATTATGAAACTTCTCAAATATATAGGTTTTTAATCGTATAAACTTGTTAATCTTGCCATCTTTACAGAAACTTTAACAATCGAGATCCCAACTTTTACCAAATTAGGTGGCCGGCTAACTCAGTTACTCAGGCGATTTAGAGGACATAGAATACCACCGATCAAGCATGTACGCCACACGGTCACCTTTCATGGACAAAAAATTGATTTTACTAAATTGTTTTTTGGTAATTTTTTAATAGGGGATGAAAAAGAACGTGCTGGTGTTTAAAAAAGAAAATTGAACGTGGTAGTTTTTAAATTAATCAGATACAATTATATAAAGATAATAATAAGTGGTCTCATAGATAAAAGAAATAGATAGTTAGACATAACTTTTTTATCAATGGGTGATACTGCCGTTTTAATAGAATAAATTATGAAAAATGTAAAGAAGCAAATATCAAGTGAGACCAGTCTTGGATAGCGTAATGATGATGGTGGTGGTTCAACTATGGGAGACGCTCAAGGAAACCATTAAAGCTTACACTGGACTCTCCCCCGCTGCGTTTTTCACCGTCTTAGCTCTCGCTTTCGCCGTCTACCATGTCGTCTCCGGTTTCTTCGCCTCTCCCGAGGAACACCGCCCTCGTTCTGCGGAGGTTTACCCGCAGTCAGAGCCTCTTCCGCCGCCGGTTCAGCTCGGGGAAATCACGGAGGAGGAGCTTAAGCAGTATGACGGTTCCGATTCTAAAAAGCCCCTTCTCATGGCGATCAAAGGCCAGATCTACGATGTTTCCCAGAGCAGGTATGCTTGAGAGAGAGAGAGAGAGAGAGAGAGAGAGAGAGAGAGAGAGAGAGAGAGAGAGAGAGAGAGAGAGAGAGAGAGAGAGAGAGAGAGAGAGAGAGAGAGAGAGAGAGAGAGAGTCCAGATTCTCTTCCGCGTTATTGATTATTGCTGAAATTGGGGGTTTAAGGTTTATTATTCAATTATATAATTTTGATTTTGAGTACCTTCATCGTTTCATGGATGTTGAAGTTAAAGTATATTTCGTTGAACTGATAACTTTGTGTGATGCTATCTTTAGTATGAATATTCTCTTCTTGTTCAATCTGCTTTTCTTTTCTTGGAAGTTGGAACAGTACCATTAGAAGCACTGAGCATATTGTGCTTGTACATAGCATCCATCATCTGTAGTACATATCTTATATTCTCATGCCCCAAAGGGTAGCTTTTTCAGTATTCATTCTACTTGTCTTGCTGGGCCACTTATTGACATGATGATACTTTCTTCTTTTTTTCTGCAGGATGTTCTATGGACCAGGTGGACCTTACGCTCTGTTTGCAGGGAAAGATGCAAGCCGAGCTTTGGCAAAGATGTCCTTTGAGGAGAACGATTTGACCGGAGACATCTCGGGTCTCGGTCCTTTTGAGCTAGATGCGTTACAAGACTGGGAGTACAAGTTCATGAGCAAGTATGTCAAAGTCGGGACCATTCAGAAGAAGGATGAAGAAGGTAAAGAAAAAACAGAAGATTCTACAAACACTGGAGAAGAAGCTTCGGCTACTACTGTTGGCGAAACTTCCAGAAGCGTTGAAGAGAAAACAATACAAACCATCGAGAAGAAGGATGTTGCAGATGGCGATGCTGCAAAGGAAGAGTAAGGCAACACTCTTTCCATGAGAAATTACCGAGATTTTGAAGGGGTTTTAAGTTATATATATATATAGCTCAATGTGGAAGAAGGAAGCTCAATAAATTAAAAGAAATGTAGACTCTGTACCTTTTGGATCTTATATTGACATATTTATGAAGTTTGTGAAGTGCCATCAAATTGAACGAATTCGTATTTGTTTTGTAGCAAAATTTGTGCCATTCCGCTGGTGGGTTTTGTTGTTTATGCAGCGTTAGAATTGTTGTCACTGAGAAAATGAGAATGGTTGTAGCATATGGTATAAGCGTAAATTGAAATCAAGATTTGAGGTACATTGAATGCCAAATGAAGCGCACTTGTGCATTTTATCTTTGCATATCTGTGGCTAGTCATTTATTAGATTAAAGAGGTGATCAATGCGTTTATGAATATCAAATGCCACCACGCAAACTCTAATACAGTTTTCAGGTTAATCTTTCTTTCCGTTTCTTAATTGTTAGTCCTGTAACTCTGTAAGGCTGTAAGTAGTGATAGTTCTGGTCCTCAATAAGGGAGCTAGCAATCATCTGCACACAAGGAATCAATCACCGACACTTTTCCTGAGTTTAAGTTATGCTCCTTGCTTTGCAGTTTCTTACTTGCAAAGGTTCTAACTATTTGTGATGCTTCCTTGTGTTAATAACCCCCTATAGATTAGTGAACTTGATAAAAATGTTGAATGTATATTTAAACATGGAAGAAGAAAGTGATATGAACTCCAAACTCACAATTCACAAACAGAGCCCAACTCAAAAAAAAAAAAAGAAAAAAACTTAAAAGATCAGACAAGAAAAATATAAAAGATAATACAAGGGAAACAAGATTAACAAACATCACATGAGCCAAACACCAAAACAGAGCCAGACAATCGCCGACACAAAAACACTGCTTCTTGAAACCATCATCACATAAATGGCACCGTTTTTATCATCAGCAACCTCACCGTCATCATCTCCCGGAGCATCAGCGCTTGGTCCATCAGCCTCCGCGTTCTTAGGCTTGTGCTTACTTGACTTAGGAGCCGGAGCGGCCGCCTTAACAGCCTTGTAGATCTCTCTCGGCAGCAAAACTTTGTCCACCTTGTAGATGATCAACGGCTCTTGATCCTTCAACGTCCCCATGATCTTCGCCGTCACAACGTCCGTCTCAAGCGTCACGTCCTCTCCGTCGTTCTGAACGGTGAAGTCAAACTTGTTGTTGCCTTCAGTCGCCAACGTGTTAACGGCGCCGTTACCTGATCTAAGCATCTGCAGCGATTGGTAAACCGGCATGCCATGGTACAACACCAACGCCGTCTTGTTCGCCGCGGAGAGGGCTTTGAACTTGGGCGCGAACTTTCCGACAGCGCTGTCGGAAGGACAGAACACCGTCAAGCCTCCGTCGACGGTGTCCTGAAACGTCTTGTCGGCTCCGGTGGATTTCAACATGTCGGAGAAAGCTTTGCATCCTTGCTTTTCGAGAATCGTGGTGAGGATGAGATCGCTAGGGCTGGCGGTCGGAGCCTCTGCTTCCGGCGAGGTCAAGACTTGGCTGATGTGAAGAACGGAGATGTTGTAAGCCTTCTCGAAGATGGACTTGACGTAGTGAGCCGTGAGTCTGCTGTCGTCTTCCTGGACACCGAAAGCAACTTTCCCGCCTTTTATGTCGGTGATGTTGACGTAACCGGAAGTTCCCGTGGCGGATCCGGTGGACTGGAACATGGAGGCGGTGGAAGTGGAGCCGTCAGTGATCTGGTGAAGCTTCTTGGCGCCGAAGTAATCGACAAGGACGTGGAGGGAGAGAATGTTGCGGATTGTGTAGAGTGAGTAGCCTTTGGAGAGGATAGAGTTCATTGCTGAGTTGTCAACCGCCAAGACGGTGATGGTTTGACGGCGGTTGATCTCGTCGGCCAGATGAGTGGCTGAGAGGTAGTGGTTGAAAGTGGAGAATTCAGGGTCTTTGGCCAAGATTTTGGTTATGTTGTGGGCGTTTGAGAGAGTGAAGAGTTGCATAATGAGGATCAATGCGGTGGCCGCTCGCCGGAGATAAGCCATTTTGGGACTAGGGAGGAGGATACGGCGGCTGTGATTAGTAGAGTTGATTGGTTAGGCACTGAAGAAAGAGGTGTCTAATAATTATAAAGAGATAAAATTAATAATAAGAATAAAAGCTGTCTCGAATCATTTCCAGCGCTGCAAGCAGGTAAGAGGGGCCACATATATAGGTCCAGTCTGAAAGTAACATGCGTGTCCGAGTGTTCTATACACTAACCGACACTTTCTTTATTTTGAACATAACCGACAGTTATTTCCCCGCCCGCCTCAAAAAAAAGAAAAAAACTATTAACGTTGGTTTTGGTCCTTTTGGAGTAAATATATATATATATATATATTTATTAATTTATAAAAAAAATTCAGCAGCCTTGAAGTTATCTGGCTTTCTTTTACATAGTTCAGTGAGAAATTGCACAAGAAACAAAAGAATATTCCTCTGCGGCCTTAGGTGCCAGAGTAAGTGCACGGTGTCTGAAATCATCAAGACTCGCAAAGTACAGGGAGGAGAATGTTTTTACTTAGAATGTTTTAATGATGATGATCAAAGTCAGACGTTCACTCATTTATTCAAGGCTGGAGAGAAAGCTGGCATTTAGCTCAAATGGCTGACATTGGTCAATCCTGTTTTGGCGTTAATATTCAGGATGAATCAGTGAACTGAATAGTATGTCTGAACTAGGCAGATCTTCAGGTAAAAATAGCCAGTTGTAAACTTAACCGATTAATACAAATCCACCGGTTCAGCGATATTTGATTGCCTTGCCGAACAAGTACGCGACCTTCCCAGCCATCTCGACAAGCCAAAGCTAACAGCCGAGCCAGACTTGACTTGGATCATGCCAGACTTGACGTGGATCATGCCAGACTTGACTTGGATCATGAGGTTTCACAAAATGATCGAGATTTCTCTCTTTTGGCTCGATTGGCTCGTACCGCATGTACCGATGACCATGCTGATGATCTCTCTACCTTGTCCGATCCGATCATGGACTTTTCCTTTGGACATTTCTCTAAGGCAAGGGTCCTTAAGATATCAGAAGACTTGGGCTTTGTTGGAACACAACTTATCCGATTAGAACGTCATGCGGCCCTTGCTGATCGTCCCGCCTATGTGCTGATCCTTACCGCTTTGGTTCGGATGCATCTGGACAGAAACCGGTCACTTTGACTAGTATCTAGATCTACTTTTCTATTTAATTCTTAGATCTACAAAACTCTATAAGTATGAAACTCTTTCATTTTAATAAATCAGGAATCAATTTGTCTAAAGTTTTGAGTTAAACTCTTTGTTCTTCGTTTAAAGAACTTGTTCTTAGTTTCTTGGTGAGTCATATCTAAGCAAACACTTCTCTTTTTCGTTGGTCTTGTGAGTCATATCAAGCAACAGATCGAGATTTTCATTTGGTGGACTTGTGAGTCATATCAAGCACCATCTGAATCCGGGAATATCAAAGGCCACTCCGCAACCTTTGTGCGACCCTTCAATCCATCCAGTTCTCCATCTGGAATTCATATTCAAATCTGATCCATTCGAGTGGGCCGAACTTAGGGTCCTTCACAAACCAGACTGTACAGTCTCATCTCCACTGCCAACCACACGCTGACAGACGGCCAGACGCGATTCAGAGAACCATAACCACCAGTGGATGGATTGCATAAAGCCAGGTACGAGAAGACATTAAAATAGAGAAATTCCCTTAGATAGCCATTTTTAGTTTATTTTCACAAAAATAGACACCCAAGGAAGAAAATGACCAAAATATGTTTTATTGAAGGGTAAATATTAAAATTTCCAAAATAAAAAAAAAGTTATTGTGATCATTTTATTGTTTGAGGACTATTTTTGTGACAAAAACTTCAAAAGACTATTTGAGAGAATTGCCTTTTAAAATATTAACCAATAAACATTTAAATAATATTCATTTATATAAAAATGAAATAAAGTATCGGCGCAATCGAGC
Source organism: Brassica rapa (assembly GCF_000309985.2). Taxonomy (NCBI): domain Eukaryota; kingdom Viridiplantae; phylum Streptophyta; class Magnoliopsida; order Brassicales; family Brassicaceae; genus Brassica; species Brassica rapa. The sequence continues at coordinate 17,266,075 of NC_024800.2, forward strand.
TCTAGTTTTAAGTTAACATCAAACACAATGTAAAAAGAGCTTATTACTTGTAACAAGCTTTTATGATTTAATAATATATATGTTGCAATAGCAATCTCAAATCCCTTATATATTAAAAGAGAAGCATTGTAATAAATGCATTCACATTATAATAGACACGTGGCAGCCTCACAATGATTTGATAATAAATATGCTAACGCGTTCACATTATAGTCATAAATGTGTTCACACTAAGTACTTTGTGATTTTTTTAATATAAAACTCACATACATAGTTCCAATAAAACTCTGGATTTTTCGGTTCGAACAAAAATAGATAACGAATCAAAAGCCAAACTATATATATATTATTTTTATTGTTTACGGATAAAATTGAGCAAAATATTCATAAATTTTGATTCGATTTGTTATCCGTTTTGATTTGAACAAAAAAATCTTGATATTTGAAACTTTACGAAACAAATCAAATACTAAAATACAATATCCAAAAAAGAAGCAAATCACTAATACCAATATTTTTAGGAACATATATCTAATTCGATATGTTATATGCATATATATACATATATGAAAAGAATTATATATATATATATGTTATATATATTAACTTTATATCAGTTTTACAATATAAATTTATTATATTAGGTACTAGAATTAAAAGGTTATATAATGTTTTATTTTTGTAATAAAATGTTATTATTAAATTATTTTAAAATTTTTATTTTATTTACGAATCAAATCGGATATTCTTTAAAATTTTAAAACATTTCGGATATCGGAGTCACCGAATATCTAGGTGGCTAAAGATCGAATCGACAAGAATGCTTCCAAATATCCAGATACTTGATATGTGTCCACCCCTATTTACGAATATAATTTTATTTTCTTTTGATGAAAAAATGACTAATGTCAAGGTCTTTTTTATTTTAAATAAATTTTAATTTTATCTTTCATGTATTATTCTGAACAAAAATATCATTTAATATTAATTAACAATATCTTTATATATTTTTCAACTATTTTTATATACTTTTTACATAAACATACATGTGCACCTTGATGTGAGCATCTTATAACTAAGTATTCACCACAGCTGAAGTATCTAATTTTTTTGAAAGTTGAAATATTTTTTCTTAATGTTTCTTTCACTACCGACCAAATTGTTGTGAAATGATTTGTCTTAATAATTTTCTTTTCTTTTTCTTAAACTATTATCTGTTTAAAAACTATAATATGAAACTATTGGTTCGACATGACGACTATCTAAACTTCATAATATGAAAATAAACATATAATATTTATTTTAGGTTTTTATCCGAAAAAACCAAAAAATCAAATGTTTTAACCGAATAAACTAAAATGAATATTAATTTAAAATAATAGTTATATTTTAGAAGATTAAAAACAAAAAAAAACGTAAAACCTAACCAATATCCAGATTAAACAGATTTATTGTCTTTTTTATTAAAAATAACGAAACTAATAATCACATCCCGCGCAAGGCGCGGGTTATTACCTAGTTTATATATTAAAAGAGAAACATTATAATAAATGCGTTCACACTAAACTGGACACATGTTACGTGTACAAGCGTCGTAATAAATGCGTTCACACTAAAATGTACACTTGTCACATGTAGAGAGCTTCTTAGTCAAACTCTACATAAATATGTTCACACTATGTACTTTACGTTTTTTTTAATATAAAACTCATATGCATGGTTCTTCTTTACGTTATTTTTGCTGTTTACGAATAGAGTTGGACAAATTATTCATAAATTTTGATTCGATTCGTTATCCGTTTTGATTCGAACAAAAAAATCCGGATATTCGTTACTCTACGAAGCAAATCAAATACGAAAAATGCAATATCCGTAAAAAAAAAACAAATCACAAATATCAATATTTATAGGAACGGATATCCAATTTGATCCGTTATATGCATAGATATACATATATTTAAAGAATTATATATAAGTTATATATTATATTTTATATAAATTTTATAATATTTTGTTTTTAAATAATTTCATTTTTAAATAATTTTATTTTTCATGTATTATTTTGAAAAAATGTCATTTAATATTAATTAACAGTATCCTTTATATACTAAATTACAAGTCACTCAACCAATAATATATTGCCACATAATTAAAAATAAAAATGATTTAAAACAATAAAAATTTGAAAAAACAGAAAAAAATGACATCAATTTAGTAGTTACCAGACAAAAAAAAATCAATCCACCTCGCCTACGGTTATTCGCTCTGGACATCCACGATCATCATTCACTAACTACCTATAATTATTTACATATATTTGTATGAGGTTCTTCTATGGCTGCAGTTCAAACGATCAGTCTTTCCTTTCATCTTTCTTCTTCATGTTTTTTTTTGCGGTCAAGTGTAGCAAAGATCCACACAAGCTTATTTATTTTATACAAGTGTAGCCTTTCTTCATACAATATTTATTTGTTTCCTTCTCAATTTAATGCTCTTTGATTCTTTTTACATGATTCAGGTTGAAGGTTGAAGATGGGTGCTTAAAATTACTCCCATTTCAAAGCCTAATTCTTCAAAAAGAAAAGGAAAACTCAAAGCTTTGTTAGCAACTTAGGTAACAGACTATAAGTATGTATGTCATAATCTATTATATACAAATTGAGTATTTACAAATATATTCAAATATTTTACAAATCTGTTTATGAGTCTATTATGTGCAAATTAACTATTTTACAGTACATGTTTTCGTTCTTATCCTTGAGTTCCAGATTGTTGATTACTGTTTAAGAAAAGGAAAGCCACGGAGAAGAGTACTAAAGTGTAAGTTCAAAAAATATCCTAAATGTATTGTTTAGTTTTAGTTTGCCATTTATCTTTCTACTATATCTTATATATTTAACATTTTAATAATACTTTCAATAAAAATTTAAATGGCTTTCATAATTTATTTTTGTTTCACTATTTTATTATATTAAAAATAATTAGATTTATATTTTAAAGAAGAATTATTTATAAAAAGTATACAAATAAAATTGAAATGGATCATATCAGTAACTTTTAGCTGTATTTAATATTTATATTAAAAATAATTATCTCTATTCAAAATTATCTTTTTAACATTTGTTTTGCCCCTTCTATGTTTTAACTATGTTGTTTGAATGCAACACTTCTAATTATAGGTCTATTATTCATCTCTAGAATGTAACTAAAATAGTTTTTAGTTTTGATAAAACAAAAGTTAGAATTTTATAAAATGATCATTTAAATACAATCAAAAACTAACCCGTGCTCAGCACGGGGTGATAATACTAGTCTTTATATATTTATCAATCATCTTTATATACTTTTACATACACATACATGTGCACATTGACGTGAACACCTTATAACTAAGTATTTATCACAACTGAAATATCTAATTTTTTTGGAAGTTAAAATATTATTTTTCTTAATGCTTGTTTTACTATCGACTAAATTGTAGTAAAATGATTTGTCTTAATAATTTTTTTTCTTTTTTAATTATTATCCGTTTAGAAACTATAATATGAAACCATTGGTTCGACATTACGACTATCTAAGATTCATAACATGAAACAAAAAAATAATAGTAATTTTTGATTATCACAAGAAAAAAAAGCCAAAAACATCAAACATTTTAACCAAACAAACCAAATAAATATTGATTTAAAATGATAGTTATATTTTAGGTGATTAAAAACCAAAAAACAACCTATAACCAAACCGATATCCAGATTAAACAGATTAATATTTTTTTATTAAAAAATAACGAAACTAATAGGGTAAGGCGCTAGTTATTGTATGATACCAAAAGATTGTTTGGATCAATTTGGAAGGATAAGAAAAAGCGGGCCCATAACATTGGGCTTTAGGTTAAACATTCCACTCCACTCCACCAGGAAACACAAAAGTTGAGAGACCTTTACGATCGATCAAACACCACCGTCACCGAATTAACATCATGACGGCGACTGAGTTCGGCATCGTCTACGCCGTCCACATCATCACCTCACACTTCGGTTCCGTCGCATCGGTAATTATTAAGTCCTTTTCGATATGTTCTCTAATGAATTCAATTCCCTCAGTGATGAGTACATATTTTGCAGAAAGTGTGCGAGTGTCTTCTCCGGAGAGGACCTCTCTCCTCCCGAGAGATCTCTCGTCTAGCCGAATCTGACATCAACCATACCAAAGTCAAGGATATTCTCTACCTCTTGATTCACCATAACTGCGTTCAAGCTTTCTCTATTGACCCTCCCGGTTAGTCCCGGTCCGGATCAATCAATAAATCTTTTATGAATTTCAAAAGTAAGTTTGTTTATTATATGTATAGATGGTTCAGAGAGCAAAGCTACTGTTCAGTACATTGCACTGTTTCGCAACATTATTCACGGTGCGAGGTATAACAAGTTTTCTAAGGTTGTTAACGAAGAGCTTGGCTCTCAGGTCTGATTCCTTCATCTTCATCGTTCCGAACACTAAAGTTAATCACGTTTCATGACCCCCTTACTCTATGTGTACAGTGCAGCGGGTTGCTTGATGGTTTACTTAGTAACGGTAGGCTTACCTTGGAACAGCTTATAGATAGAGACAGAGGTGACTGACTCCTCCTGTTTTATTTTAATCGCAATTAACCACCCCGAGTGGATTGGATGCTAATCTGTTGCCTATGATCAGATTCAAAAAAACCAATGGGTTCAGAAGCGATCAGAGATTCTCTTCAGAAACTGGTTGCTGCACGTTTTATTGAGCGCGTTCCTTCTCCCGAACCTGTTCTTGGCAACAAAGATGAAGGTCCTGCTCAAAAGAAAAGAGGCGCCAAAGCTTCCAAGGTAATTCATTCATACCTTGTGTTCTCTCTCTACGTTTGTTTGTTTACTCTTTTTGGGAACTGCTGCAGATCTTTAAGGAACCGGAAAGCTTAGAGGAGCGTATTCTCGAAGCTGCAACTCCTGTTGACGCAATAAGGTTTCCATTTATATTCGAGCAAGACTCTAGTTCAACAGTAGCAGATGACGATAGCAACATCCCTGAGGGGAAGGTATCACCATTCTTACCATTACCAGTTTTGGATGTTTTTGTAATCTCATCAGACAAGCACTGAATATATATCTTTTGTGTTGATGTTTTCTCTTTGAACCGAAATGTATTTTAGCGTAAACAACCTGAAGTGGACTACTCATCAGGTCCCAGCAATGAGGTAATTTGGCGTCCTAATTTCGAGGAGCTCATCCGCCGCCTTAGACATAAGGTAATAAAACTCTTGTTTGTTGGCATTTCATATATTGTTTTTGCCTACTCCATCACTATTATGAAACATCTGTTTCTTTTTTTTTCTTTTTAAGGCGTGTGTGGAGATAGTGAAAGAGCGGAGAGATGAAGGATGTGCTAATGTCATGAAGGCAATGTTAGAAGTAGGAAGATCTCAGGAGAAGAAGGCGAAAACCGACAAGTCCGGTAAAGTCCTCTCTTGTTTTCTATACAATTGATTGAAGTTCCCAATGTTTTTTTTTTTATCATAGTACGTACACCTATCTTCTTTTCAGTTCCAATGTCAATGGGTTCCATTTACGAAGAGCTTATAAAGACAGACGCAGGCCGTGAAATGACACAAGCGCGAGTTGAAGCATGCCTTGAGCAATTGAGTGCAACGTCTTCTTATCTACCAGCCTTTGTGATAGAATCAGATGATTCATACATAGTTGGTATATTAACTTCCTTCTAAAACCCCTGGTTAACTGATAATGGATTTGAAACGTATTTCGTTATTTTCATTTGCAGATTTTAAATCCATTATCAGCGTTGCACAGAAAGATGAGGTGTGTTCCATTCATATATATATATATATATATATATATACTTTTCCTGAAAACATTTTTGAAACTAATTAAAATGAGATGTTTTTAGATGGAATCAGTAGTTATGAGAAGATACGGGAAAGAAGCTTTCAGAATGTTCAGATACTTATCACAGGAAGACCGTTTTGTTGAAACCGATAAGGTGAGTGATCGTGTTTAATGTAGAAAGATAGGTGGTAATACATGTTTCTTAACTCTACATAAAATTTGTTTTATCTTTGTCTTAAGATTGCTGATGCTGCACTGACTGAAAAGAAAGACACGCCACAAATCCTTTTGAAGATGTGGAAAGATGGTTACTTACATATGCAGGTATGAGTGTATTTCTTTTGCCAAGTTGAAACCAAAACTTTTAAAGCTAAAGAGGATTGGTTGATCGGAGATTCTTACTTGTCCTCTTTTTGTTGTTTTAGAAATTGGCGGTCACGGGAGTATATATGCCCTTCCTGTTGTGGAAGGTAAACAAGCTGATTGTGTCGAGGCGAATGTTAGATGAGATGTATCATGCTTCCTTAAACTTGAGCCTCAGGTTGACCCATGAGAAGGATTCAGAGAAAGAGGTTAGACTCGCACTTAAAAGATCGATTGAAAGATGATCCTAATGCTAAACTAGTGTAAATTGTTTTTTCTTTGTGTGTGGGGGGGCAGTTGTTGTTGCTACCAATGGAGAAACTAGAAGGAGCATTGAAGGAGAGACGGAATAAGTACAGAGCTAAGAGTGTGTTGCTCACTTCGGCTAGTTTTAAACTTGATGATGCTATTCTGCTTTTCCATGACTTCTAGAAGAAGACACCATTAGTATTTTCCCATATTAAATTTGTTGGTTGTCTGGCTATGTTTGCCTTTTCAGTCTACATTATCCTATCTTGTAACAGTTTTTTTTCTATGAGGTAATCACAAGTTGGAACTTTAAAAGTGATTGATATTTGTTTCGAGACGTATGTTTTAGGTACCTTTTTGAGTAAATATTTGAGCAATTTTCTCAAATAAACTTTTTAAAATTTTGTCACAGAAATAACACTCAAAAATAAAATAACTAAAATAGTACTTTTTTTTTGTTTTGAAAATTTTAATATTTAGTTTTTATTTTTTTAAATTTAAAACTCTATTTCCAAAAATCCATTAATTCTAAACCCTAATTTTCGAGTATAAATGCATAATTACCCTTTAATAAAACTTTGTTTGATCATTTTTTTTCTTTGAAGTCTGTTTTTGTGAAAATAAACAAAAAAAAATATTTAAGAGAATTTCTCTAAATATTTTTCTAATTCATATTAACCAATAGAGAAAAGTATGTTAGTGAGAAAATAGTGGCTTAATCTCCTTCAGATGATGAAAGGTTCATAAATGCTTTCATGGTGACACAATATCTTTCAAACCTTCCGAGCTTTATGCATTGTTGTGATGGTTTTGGTCAGGACAAGACCTAAGTGTCTCAAATACTCGACTCCTCACTTCACTAGGTCAGAGGCGTCCCTGAAATGTTGGAGACCTAAAACAATTTACTGAGGATTTTCTAAAAATTTTTTTTACAAATTCAAGAACCTTTTTCTATGTAAATATTTTAAAAAAAATTTGGAACCTTACGTCAATGTTTCAATTCGCTGTGTTCAGACCACCCATGCTAGGAGCTGTTAGGGTATTCCTACCGACAGTAAGGTTTTCTTCATCCTCTATTCCACTTTTTTTTGTCAGCTCTATACATTTCTTATGCCATTTCATCCGTTCAATTATTCACTCCACATATATATGTACAAATAGCCTGTTGATTGTAGAAACCATTTGGCTGTAAAGCTTCTCCAAGGATTTAGCTAGAAGCTCTTGTTAGCAATCCCTTACAATTTTAAAAGAGTATATAATAGGAGGCCATTTATTGGGGTTGATCATGTTAGCATTAAAAAGATTGAATCCACCAAGGTCAAGTACCATGCCCCGTCTGTTCTAAGTTTGCTGCAAGAAGACTTTTAGAAAGGTGGTTTGTGGATCTCATTCTTCTTTGGTCATTGACAAAACAATGACACAATCATATAAAGATTCTCTACAATATAATCGATTGCAGTAGAACAAAGGCAAACTTCTAGGAAGTAATCCAGAAAAGCAAATATAGATAAAAACTGACGAAACACCAAAAAAGAAACAGTCTGATACACACAAAAAAACAGAGATCCAAACGATGACAAAGATAAAGGAGTTTTTTTTAAACCTAACAAGAAAGGATCCTCACTTCTTCTCTTCTTTCTCAGCATCAGCAGCCCTCTTGGCTCTAGCACCTGCATGTCTCTTGTTTGTGCGCTCTAGACGAATCTTGTCGTAAGCATTGACCGATTTCATCTCAGAGGTCAGCTTCACTAGCTCTGTTGCTTGCTTCTCACGGACGATAGGCATGTAATCTCCCTGGACTTGGGTGGCATTAGCCAACTCTTCTGCAGTAGAATCACCAGCCTAAAACAGAAGTAATAGGCAATTATGATGAGCACACATCTAAAATCCAATCAAAACATGAATCATGACTGGAGGATTGAACTAGTACCTTGACCTTCCTGGCACGACGCGGGAAGATGACCAGCTTAGCCTTGTAGGTTTTAAGCCTCTGGACATTGGATTGAAGACCCTCCAATGATCTGTTCTTGCGACGATGGTCAACAGAGATACCAATGGTGGGTGCCAACTTCTTGGGGATTCCAGCAGCCTTGATTCAATCAATCAAAGACAGGACTAAACAAGACGAACAAAACATCCAACAAGAAAACTTAAAAGAAAAAAAGAGAATACAAACCTTGAGCTCTTCAAGAGTGAATCCCTTACCAGTTCTGACCTTCATGTTGTACTTTAGGGTCTGACCATGCACAACAGGGCGGAGAGGTCCAGCTGTGGGACGAGGGAAGATCTTCACAGCCTTCTTCTGTCTCGCTGAGTAAAAGTACAATACAAACAAATGATGAAATTAAATAAAGAGAGACTACGGTTTAAAGAGAAACATATATCACTAACCAACTCTTCTTCTGGTTTTCCTGGCAGGCTGGTTAAACCATGTCTTGACATAGTTCTGCCAGTGCTTCTTGAAATGACCATTCGGGATAACATTGTTGTGCTTCATTTCTTCACCTCAGCTGTAAATGTAATTAATAATCATCAGCATGAAATCGATGAGATTCAAAAGCCTCATCATATTATGTAACTTCACACTGAAAGGCTAGGCAGTAGTAATATGATATAGCAATCACAAATCTCTTAACGAATCTGACAAAGCCAATCAGTGCAACTGTAGTCTTAATCACCACAAGGAAGATACTTTCATTAACCCACTAAGGAGGCAAAACAGACAATGAACTCAAGAACACAGTCTAACGATAGGTCTCACTAGAAAATCACAGGGGACGGAGGATGAAGAGTACTCACAATGTCACTGAAGAGAGCTTTCTTTTTCCTGCGGCGAGACGAGAGAAAATGTCTAGGTTTCTTTGGCGATTAGGTTAAACTATTTAAATACCAAAACCCTAATAGATAGATAGCTGCTGACTCTTTGTTTGATTGGGCCTTCACCTTAACGGCCCGACCTACAATATCCCATTATTATTAAAGAAAATAGGGGCTCACACAAGTCACAGAAGAGGTTTTTCCTCATTGGGCTTTAATTACGTGAATGATTGGGTTTTTCTTAAAAGGGCTAAGATAATAAGATTAACCCATTATTAGAAAAGCCTTTTATTTCACGTATCTCGACTTTTTGACTTAGGGATTATTGGTTCTAGTATTTTAATGGATTTACAAATCATATAGATTTAAAAATTTTTGGTAAATCCAAGATTTTAAAAATCAAACAAGTGGATTTAGTTATAATTTATGTGTTTCAAAATCAAAATAGGTGAATTGTTATAAATCAATAAAATGGATTCAGTCGAGCAAGTAACTAAATTGAATCAATAAAATGGATCAATAAAGTGGATCGATCCAATCAAGTAAGCAACGAGTTATTAAAATTAAGTGGGACGAGACTTTGATGTATTTTAATAATTCAAAATAGGTGAATTGTAACTAGACCTAAATAACGACCTTACTAGTTCATGAGGGAAAATGTTTTGAGAGAGAAATTGTTGGAATATATTAATTTTTGTTGGTTAGTGTGGGAAAGTGACAAGGTAACAGTTAGGAAGGTCCAAAGCTAGTTAATTACATACAAGAGAATATAACTAAAAACTTTGAACTATTGCCGGTGATTATAAATTGAACAAGTTGAGAATTCATTTGTTTCCCAGAGAGAAGAAGGTAATGATGAACACGATAATAATATATTGACTGAATACATAAGTTTTGGGATATTGACGGGGTTGCCAAATAGAAAACATACTATGTACGTGAAAACTTGTCCAAACGTAAAGAACTGAAAAAAAAAATTACAAATCCAATCAAAATAACAAGGTTGAACTCAATATTTGCTCCTTTGTATTTTTACTCTAAAAACATATGCATAAATCCACTCAAATCCAATTTCAAATCAAATCCTTAAATAAATCTTTGTTTTTGAATAACACTAGATTTTGAAATTTATTTTAAAATCATAAAACCAATAACACTACATTTGAATATAGATTTTAAAATCACAAAACCAATAACATTGAATTTTGTTTGGATTTTCAAATCCATTAAAATACATAAACCAATAACACCCCAGGGTTTTGTCGCTCACTGGTCCTTTTTTTTTAACTAATCAGAATGGTTATGAAGCTGCTGCACCGTTACCATTATCATCTCTAAGCTTTTGTTAGATTCGTGTGCTAGGCTGGCTGTGTTTGCGTTTGGTTCACGAAAATGGAACAAAAATCATATGATTCAATTCATTTCGTTTATGTTTACTCCAAACCCTAACTTTTTGAAACCTAACATTATGTTTTTATTTGGTTAATTTTTCTGGCAGAAAAATCGGTGGTGAGAGTTTGAGAAATCGAGATGTTGTGAATGAGGACAGACTCAGTGCATTACCTGATGATTTGCTTCTGCGGATATTATCTCCACTTAGAACCGAAGATGTGATATACACTAGCTTTTTGTCTAAACGTTGGAGATATCTTTGGAAGATGGTACCAAATCTCAAGTTTGACTCCTATTCATTTTCGGAGCATGTTTACAAGTCTCTGGCTTTGCACAAAGCTCCCTTTCTCAAGAGTTTGCACTTAAAAGTTAAACATGAACGCGATGCTTCCGATGTTGGAATATGGATTGGGGTTGCATTTGCGCGCAAAGTGCGTCAACTGGTACTCAGCGTTTTCTTTATGAAGGACAGCTTTGTCAGATTCCCAAGTGTTTTGTGTAGTTGGAATGATACACTCGTGTTCTTGAAACTCAAACATAGCATTCTTTTAAACTTTCCTTCTAGGGTTTGCTTGATGTCTCTTAGAAAGCTGCACCTTCACTATGTGATGTTCAATGATGAAGAATCTGTTTGCCCTAGACTTGAAGATTTGATCATTCGAGGAAGCTATGTAGATGTGAAGACTTTCACTATTGATGTGCCATCGTTACAAAGACTAATAATGGAAGAGGATAACCTAGTGGAAAGAGATGGAGGACGCTATGTGATAAAAGCTCCTTCTTTGAAATACTTAAAAATGTCAGGGTTCGTTGGTCGTGAGGTTCTTCTGATTGAGAATTCGCCGGAGCTGGTAGAGGCAGAAATCATTGACATTTACAATATAGCCAATGAGAACATTCTGGTCTTTCTTACTTCAGCCATATGGTTTTGCTTACACTTATCACCCTTGGAGGTAATTTTAAGATTTTGCACATTTCTTCTTGACAACTAGGATAAGACATGCGCTTTGTTTGCGCATGATGAATTTATATGAAAATTATTTCAGAAATATCGTATGGAAAATAAAATTTATATTATTGATCGAATAAATTTTTTTGACCATTAAACAAATTTTTTAAATTCTTTTTTTTGTTAATTACATAATTTGCTTACTAATGAGTTGATCCCATTTTTTAAAATATTTTAGGTCAAAAACTCAGTTATCGCATAAGAACCTAACGTTTAGGCCGAAGAATCTTAGACCTACTATTTGGTTACAATGAAACTATCCCAGCTCGGTTTTATATCATGATTTAGCAATTTAAAAGTTAATTATTGTTATAAGAAGTGTACATTCATGTGCCAATCATATCTATCTTCAATATTTTTCTCATTTTTGTGTCGTTTTTTTTTTATTTTGGTTATTGCTCGATATAAAAATTGATTTTTGAGAGTATTCTCATTTCGTTATTTTGTTTTGGGCTGAGATTTAGAAAATATTTAAGATTTAAAATTATTAAAGAGATACATACTTAGTTTAAGATTTGCGCTTTGTCCAAAATAAATACTTTATATTTATTATTTATTTTATGTTTTTTTTTTGCATATTATGAAATAAGAAAATAATAATTATATATTAAATAACTAAGAAATTGGTTACTATTATGTAATAAATTGGCATGCGCATATAAATCAAACGACCGCTCTTGTTTATTCGCAATCATTTTAGGGTAAATAAATCAAAACAATCCAGTACAAGAAAACGTGGGAGTAACGACTACAGTATTCGTTGCTACTTGGTCGTAATATAGGCTTTACGACTAATTAGCTTCAAAAATCGATTGGTCGTTAGACACTGGTCGTAAATATCTATTCGCGAAAAATTGGTCGTAAATGTACGACTAAACGCTTTAGTAGTAAAGCAGACGTAAATATACAACTACGAGTTTGGTCGTATATTAAACGTAAATAACTTAGTCGTAAAGCAGAAGCAAAAGTACGACTCATCATTTGGTTGTAAAGTAAACGCAAAAGAGTTAGTCGTAAATGTGACGCACTTTTACGTCTCACAGATTAGATGTATATTAGTCGTAAATATACGACCAATTTGCCTCTCCGTCGATGTTTATTTGTCGCAAAATGAACGACCATTATACATCGACGCTAGATGTTCATTGGTCGTAAATTAACCCCACTTTATTTATTTATTTTCGGATTTTGTATTTAGTTACGAATTTAATATAATATTTAAAATCAAATATTTAAATTTTAAAATCTTGATGAAATTAAAAGAAAATATCTAACATTCAGAAACATAATAATATCCATAATATAAAACATTCAAAATACTAATTAACTAATAACGGAAAAAACTAAGGGCAACATTATTGGTAGGACTTTTTTATGAGTCCTTAGCTTATTTTATTATGTTTTTATGTTAAGAGACAAAGCTTAAGAGACAATCCCTAAAGTATAGATTATTGGTAGGACTTTTGTTGTCTCTTAGTAAAATAATTATTTATTTTTTTGTATTTTTTAGGAGTAATGATATATAAAAGATAAGTTTTAAATAAAACATATAACATTAAAATTGAAAACATAATTAAATTTCAAAGTTGCAACAAAAAAAAAATTTGGAAAAAAATTACAAGCTTAATAAATAAAAGCAAACACACATTTTATTCAATGCATAGAAAGTTACAAATTATATACAATTTTACTAGCATTTGTATACAATTTTACATTGTCAAACTCATGCGAGAAGATGTCGACGTTGTCACAGCATTACACATTATACATGATCATAAACGTCAGTACAGCAACATTAACGAAAACGAGACAGAGAGATCATTACAACAGCATTGATCAGCTCAGCTTGATCAGTAACGTCATTAGAGCAACATAAAAAACAAAAAATACAGAGAGTTCATTCAAGCTTCTGCTCAGCAACATACAGAGAGTTCATTCAAACTAAGACAGTAACAAGTACAGACAGTAAGACAGTAAGACAGAGCAAACACTTAACAAATTTAACAAATTAACAACAAATCCGCAGACAGAGCAAACACTTAACAAATTTAACAAATTAACAACAAATCCGCAGACAGAGCAAACACTTAACAAATTTAACAATGTCAAGTCGAATTCAGTTTCATTACAACGCATCACTTGTTTATATGCACACAGAGCAAACACTTATAAACTTTACCACAAATTCAGACTGACAACAGTTTCATTACCACACAGAGCAAACAGTTAATAAGCACACAGAGCAAACACTTAACCACGAAATCAGTTTCATAACCACACAATTTTTACAATCTATTATACGGACACCACAAGAATACAATCACACACGGCACAAGATTCTTTCTAATGAGACAAATACGAAACACGATTTTGAAAATCCTAAATCTACAAATATAAAATACTAATCGCCGTCTCGAGAGAAGCCGCGAAGCCCCGTCGAGAGAGAACGCCCCGTCGAGTGAGAAGCCCAATGAATCGCCGTCGAGAGAGAAGCCCCAAGAAGAAGAAAGTGAATCTCGGACGCACATCAATTTTGCTCTACCAGTTTATCATCAACGGGGTGCAACATGCCACGTGGTTCGTAAGGACGCAAGCCAAAACTTCTTAATTAAGCGTCGTCCCGAATGTTTTCCTCTTTTTTCATTTAAATTTCTACCCCTTATTCGTAGGACTTTTGGCTAAGAAGTGCCGATAATCTTGCTCTAAGTGTTAAGGTTTATTTCGTCGAAGAGGTCGGAACTATGCTCATCCGCACGTCGCTCTAAATCTGCCTGCTCTTCTGGAGTGGGCTCGGAGACAAAGGTCGGACGTATAGACTGCCACCTAGAAGCAAGAGCCGGGTTGACGTTTGGGGTTGTCTCTATCATCATATCGAACATATTTTCCATACATGCAAATAAATCGGTTACTATCTCCGCTTTGTGCAAAATAAATACTTTATATTTATTATTTATTTTTATTAATTTTGCATAATATTTATTTTATGTTTTTCCATTCTTGCAGCGTGTTCAGCTCTCGCTCTCGGGACATCGTTGACAGACCTGATCCCGACAATACGTCCCCTTTTCTTCGGAGTAACCTTAAATTAATAAATAGATATTTAATTAGTACATATGTAAAACTTACTTAAAGAATAAAAAATGTAAATAAACATATATATATAAAAATCTAATTTTTAACCTGCTCAAAAATTTTGTCTTGTTCGACGGTGGACAGCTGGACCGGTGCACCTTCCGGATTTTGTTGCGACAACTGAGTCTGGACCTCCTGGATCCGAGCCTCAACAGTGTTGTAGATCCTCTCTGCTCGAGGATGCGAGAAGGTGCCATCAGAATGCTGGTGTGTCGTCTTGTAAAGTCGGGCGAGAGATGGTGGTGCTCCTTCTTGGGCAGCCTGTATAAAAAAAATTACATTAAACTCACACATTAAATAAATAGTCAATTAATAAATTTAATAAAAATTAATAGGAAAGATCGAAGACTTACAATTTGTAGTGCCCTACCAGCGTGTGGACTCTGCCCGGAAGTATGAGGTACTGGCAGGTTACCATCATCATCGCGAGTCAACCGAGCCGTAGAGCAACTGAGAGACCTCTGAACTGACTTAGGCAAATTCCAATAAGCCTTCAAGCCCTTCCAAACGTCATTGCTGAGGTAGGATGTTTTTGCGTCGTCCCCCAAAACCCTCCACTTCTCCTTCCAATCACCAACAATGTTCTTTAGGCGAGCCATCGCCTTTTTGTTGAACTCTTCCTTCACCTTTTCGTTGACAGCAATGGACCAATTCCATTTTTGCTACAATAAAAAAAATTAATTAAATAAATAACTATTTTAAATTAAACAATTAAAATTTATATTTAAAACTAACCGCGAAGCACTTGAACCAAGTCCTCCGAACGTGGTCAGGTGTAAGAGACCAGTTTGGATGCGCTTCCCAGAAGTTTGCCCTGATGATAACTCCAACGCTCTGTCCCACACAATTGTCCGTCAAAAACCTACAAAATTTGAAAGAATACATATATTTAAAGCAATGTACATAAGTGTATATTTAAATGCAAGTAAAATTTTAATAAATTAAAAATTATCAGTAAGTGTTGGGTGGTCGATCTGGGTTGATGATTGGTAAACCTTCTCGTCCCGGCATCTGGAGAAGGTCTTCCACTGTATATCTTGCATATGGTGCATTCGGTGGCACCATCAAATCTGGATGAACAAATGCGGGAGCTGTAGCAGCTGCAGGAGCCGGAGCAGCGGTGGGAGCCGGAGCAGCTTCGGGAGCAGTGGACTGCTGCTGAGGATGGTGGGGAAGATGATGCTGCTCATATCGAGGCTGGTGTGGAGGCTCATCGTATTGGGGAAAGAATTGAGCAGGATCGTCGATCTGCGGATAGTAAGCTTCAGGGTCATATGCCTGCGGAGGCACATACGACTCGACAGTAGGAACTTGGCTCTCAGGCACAGTCTCTTGACCGGATGCAGTGCCGGAAGTAGAAGCTGATGGATCCGACTGTGGGAGAAAATTTCTCACGTAAGAGTTTCCAGGCGTAAGGTTCTTAAGTCTTTGTCTACCACTAGCCATAGCAATATCGGTAATCTGAAAAAACATACATTAAAATAGATGGTTATAAATAATTCAAATTTATTATATAAAAATAATCTACAACTATTCTAATTTGATCATATTCTAACTCAATCTTAATCTAATTCCATCCTAAACTAATTCCAAACCTAAACTAATTCCAAACCTAAACTAACTAACCACATAAATCTTAAAAAAAAAGGAAAAAAAAATTACATAGAGAGAGATGGGAGGTCGTTGTTAGAGAGAGGGTAAGGCGCAACCAAATGGCCCAGGTATCAATATACTCATGAAAAACAATTCCTTTCCCATACACATCTCTGGTGGAAGGTTGTATGGCGTTAAGAAGACTGGCCAAAGCGAATATTGTCTTCCAAACATTCCAAATGGACTAAAGCCATCTGTGTAGAGCCCAAGATAAACGTTGCGGGGGTTGCTTGCAAAATCAGGGTACACCGAATTCAAGTGTTTCCACGCTTTTGCATCAGAGGGATGATTGATCTCGCCTTCCTTCTGAGTATGTTCTGCATGCCATCTCATCGCTGCTGCCGTCTTTTCAGATTGATATAATCTCTTCAGTCTATCCTTGATAGGTAAGTACCACATCCGCTGGTACGACACCCTATTCCGCCCACGTCCTTGCGGTTTATATCGTGGCTTCTTGCAAAATTTACACTCTAACAATTCTGCATTTTCTCCCCAGTATATCGTACAGTTGTCTATACACACATCTATCATTTCCAAAGGTAAACCAAGGCTATGAACCAATTTCTGAATCTCATAATAAGATTCAGCACACTGTTTATCTTCATGCAAATACTCTTTAAACAACTCAGCCCATGCATCCATACAAACTTCAGGTAAGTTATGATCAGTTTTGATATTCATCATCCTAGCTGCCAATGATAATTTAGAAAGACCTTCTCTACAACCTTCATAAATTGGCTCATTAGCAGCTGCTAGCATTTCATAAAAACTTTTTGCATCCAAATTAGGCCCCTCTACATTTTCTACCTCCTCTATCACTGATCTTGTTTCACGAAATGCATCTGTAACCATATCATGCATCCTATCATGATCTACCATATGATCCTCTTGAAGGTTACAACTTTCAGAAGGTAAATGTGGTTCATCTGATCTGTTACGAACATTTCCAACCTGATTACTACTACTAGCTTCCTTCATATTATCAGCTTCTCCGTGGTTAAACCAGATATAGTAATGTGGAGTAAATCCTCTATTTACTATATGTTTCCAAACCGTTTCACTAGCAGCAAACTTGGTATTGTTGCATTTACGACAAGGACAGAACATTTTACCCGTTTCTAGTGTGAGAGACGTCTGTCCGGCGTGGTACATGAACATCTCTGCTCCATTGAGAAATTCTTCTGTTACTCTTCCACTTGAATCTTTATGCGCATACATCCAACTCCGAAGCTCATTGATATTTCTAGGCATTTTTTTTTCTGCATCTTAAGAATGAGGGAGAAGATCATATTTATAGCGAATTTTCGATTTTGGTGGATAATAAAATTACAACGAATTTACGTTCGATAATAACTTAACAACCATTTTGCAACTACTTTCCTCGTAAATTGGTCGTTCAGCAGATGGTTAGTTTTCGATGTTATTTAGTCGCAAATTACGACTACTTTACGACTACCAGAAACGGTAGTCGTAAGGAAGAAGTTAATTTTACGACCAATTTACAATGACAACCTTTCGTAGCAAACTTACGTCTAATTTACGACAAACTTTGTAGTAGTCGTATTTTAGTCGTAAAGGCGACGTAAATTTACGACTACACATTTGTAGTCGTAAATCGTAGTCGTTACTCTCACGTTTTCTTGTAGTGATCAATTTTATCTATCGTATATGATATCTAATTAAATTGGGTTGACGATCTATTCCCCCCTCGGAACTTTCATATAGCACCAGTTATCCACAAAGTTCAGACCTCGTTCCATATCTCCATGAGATGAAACTCAATAATCTATTTCCCCATCGATAGAAAGTTCGAAATCTATTTACCCCTAAATCAATACATCAAAATCTATCAACACATAAACCACATTTAAGTACGGTTTACTGTTCACCAAAACGGTGATAACCATTAAACGCCAACCAGACTCAAAATTAACCGAAATAAACCTGATTACAATAATTAAAACCTTACCCACCCGAGTTTATTACCCGTAAGTCGACCAAAGAGAGCAAACCCACCAAATCAGAAACTTTTACGAAGAACCCTAAACCACCCGAGTCTGTGCATCCATGGCGTTACCGGAATGGGGAGATGTTCCTCCACTCAACGACGAGGATTCTGATGGAGAAAACCGTACTGAAAGAAACGATTACAACATTGAGCAAGCTGTGATTGACTTTGACGGTGAATCACCCATTCGTCACAATGTCTATCCAGACACAGAGAGCGATGATGAAGAAGAAGAAGTTCAAAGAACAGTGAGAAAGCGTAACAATATCGTCAGAGGCGAAGGAAATTTGTTTGAAGGACAAGTCTTTAGCACTGGTTTGGCTTTTAAGGAAGCTGTTCTTGATTATGCTCTGAAAACAAGCAGAAATCTCAAACAATACAGGTATGACAAAGATAAGCTTGGCTATAATTGTGTTGGCGATGGCTGTTCATGGCGGATCTACTGTTCCACAACGGGGAAGACATTCCAATGGCAAGTTAAAGTCTTTAAGAATGTGCATAGCTGTGTCCCTAATGGTTGTTGGGAGATGATCAAAGTTCCAGTCATTGCACGCTTGTTTGTCGACAAGATTCGAGAAGAACCGGAATACTTTATGCCAATGAAGATCGAGAAACTAATCATGGAGAAGTGGAAGATCAATGTGTCTAGACCTCAGTGTCAAGCTGCAAGGAACAAGGCGTTGAGGTGGATTGCGAGAGAGTATGATGAACAGTTTGCGCGTCTCCATGATTATGTTAAGGAGATACTGGAGTCGAATCCCAATTTTTTCTGTGGAGCTTGAGTGTCTGCCAGATGAGAAAGGTTTAGAGCTATTCAATAGGTTCTATGTCTGTTTTGACATATTAAGAAGAAGCTGGAAAGATACTTGTAGGCAGATTATAGGAGTGGATGGATGCCATCTGAAGTCGGAGATGAAAGGGATGTTATTGGTAGCTCTAGGTCGAGATGCAGATAATGCAATATATCCTATTGCTTGGGCTGTAGTGCAAGTAGAAAACACAAATAATTGGTTGTGGTTTGTGAAAAAGATAAAAGATGATTTGGGTCTGCTTAATGGTGAAGGATTTATCATGGTCTCGGATAGGCAAAAAGGATTAATCAAAGCTGTTCAGACTGAGCTGCCAGAAATAGAGCATAGAATGTGTGTGAGGCATATATACACAAATTTGATGGGGAAGCATGGAAAAAAAGGAACAGATTTGAAGCTTCATGTTTGGAATCTTGCGTGGAGCTACAATGAGCCACAATATTATGAGAACTTGGACAGGATATTCAACTACGATTCTCAACTTCATGAAGATGTGTTAAAGACAAATCCCAAGTCTTGGTATAGAGCATTCTTTAAGCTTGGAAATTACTGTGAAGATGTTGAGAATAATTCAACAGAATCGTGGAACAACACAATTCTGAAGGCTAGAGACAAGCCATATGTCCCTATGTTGGAGATGATTGCTCGACAGTCAATGGTCCGTATCGCAAAGAGAAGTGTGATAACGTTAGATCACAGAAGCTTGTGTACTCCTTATGTGATTGAGTACCTAGAAGAGGAGTTAGAGAAAGCATCGGCGTGTGTGGTGCATAGAAGCACAAATAACACATTTGATGCGAGAATTGGTGGGTGCTCGTATCGTGTTAATTTGGAAACTAGAAGTTGTACTTGTAGGAGGTGGGACATCACAGGCATTCCTTGTGAGCATGCGTATGGGGTCATCTTAAGCAAGAAGCTTGAGGTTCAAGATTATGTGTGTCATTGGTTTAGGACTGCTATGTGGCGGAGGACTTATTCTGAAGGTATAATACCGCTTAGAGGTGCAAGGTTTTGGCCTGTTGGAGAAGAACCACGAGTGCATCAAGCTCCGGAGCCACCACAACCTGGCCGTAAGAAAGGTGAAAAAGATGGAAAGAGAGGAAATAACAGTAAAAAGAGGAAAAAAGGAATAAATGAGTCTCCAACAAAGAAGAAACCCAAGATGTTGAAGAGGATAATGCATTGTAGTCAATGTGGTGTAGCTAATCACAACTCTCGATTTCACAAGAAAGCACAACAGGTTAGTTTATCATTTGTGGTCCTTACTCTTTTGTATTTGTGTGATGGTTCTTATGGTATGATGTTACTTTCGCAGGCTCCTCAGCGTGACTCTTCTCAGGTTGAGTCTTCACAGGCTCAAGAATAATATGTTTGTGTTGGTGTAATGATTGATGGGTTAAGCTCTGTCAGTTTTTTATTTTGTTGAGCTACTAGGCATTTTGTTCCTTTTGCAATGTAAAAGAGCTACTTGTGTGTTAGAGCTACTTGTTATGGTTTATGAAATCAAAAACTACTTATTAGTTTTACGTATGTTTCTTACCTATGAGAATGATGACAAATGATAGAAACACAACAATATATATCATTACAAGAAACACAGCTCATGTCTAGTGACACTTGACATAACAAAACAAACACATATCAAGTGGCACAATCCGAACACAACAAGACAAGATTCCTAGCCTACTAGTTTCACTAAACCGATCATCAACATACATCCAATGACTCCACCAATTATCATTTTCTTCATGTTTGCCTTGGATTCCAACAAAGCATCTTCAACCCTCTCAAAAATCTCTTTCTCTAGCTTCATTTGCACACTCTCAAACATCATCTTCTCAAACTCCTCTCTACCTTGATCTATCTTTTCCATGGTTTGTTCGATTTTCTTTAATTGAGCACCCAATTTGTCTATCTCATTTAGAAAAGCCTCATCCACCCATTTGAAAACATGATTGTCATTTTCAAGCTATAAAACAAGTTTTCTCAGATTAAACACCAATGACATTCACAAATTACATAACCATTGCAAAATATAATCACATTACCTTATGTGATGCAGCATAAGAACAACGATAGTATCTGCGATACGGATTGAAGTCAGATTTTGAAATCTTTTCCACAACTGCAACCCCACACCAACATTGGCTCGGAACTCCCGAGACTCTACCTCTTCCTCGGCGAGATGATGCAGCAGTCGAATCTCCAGTTAGATTTCTCATGGTGAAAGATGGATTTCAAATCGATTTTAGGGTTCCTAGCTTTACAAAGTTCAGATTTGGGAATTTTAGGAAAAGAGAAAGCTTTTACCCGACTTTGATGGGTCCGGTTTACTCTGGTCAAAATTTAAATTCGGTTTACGGTCTGAATATATGTGGTTTGGTTTTTGGTTTTGGTTGTAAACCCAATTAACCAGATTTAGGGGTAAATAGATTTCGAACTTTCTATCGATGGGGAAATAGATTATTGAGTTTCATCTCATGGGGATATGGAACGAGGTCTGAACTTTGTGGATAACTGGTGCTATATGAAAGTTCCGAGGGGGAAATAGATCGTCAACCCAATTAAATTTAAATGATATTAACATAGATATATATTATACTTTTAATATGAATATTTATTTAATGAGGTTTCTACTCATATGATTTTATGATTATTTGCATATTTGTGTAAAAATATTTTACACAAACGAATCTTTTTTAATGTGGAATGTTTAGTGGTTTCAATAATATATAATCATTTAAAAAAATAATGAAGATTTAAAAATTAAAATATTAACTTCTCAATATATGTTCTACGCAGATATCAAAATATAAATATGTATTTTTATATGATGTATAGTTTAATTTAAACGATATGAAATATATATATATATATAGAAGAGAGAAAATTCTCTAGTATAGCTATTTTTAAGTTTTTGTCATAAAAATAGTCCTCAGTGAAAAAAAAGACCAAAATAAGTTTAATTAAAAGGTAAAAACATATTTTTACCCTAGGGTTATTAATATAGACTTAGGGTTTATTAGAGTTAACTAGTGATATTTTTGGGACATGGTTTCAAATTTAAAAAATAAAAAAATAAAAATTTCAAAATAAAAAGGGGCTATTTTGATAAAATGACTAAAATAGTCTCTTTTTATTTTGAAAATTTTATTTTTTGAAATGACCAAAATAAGTTTTATTAAAGGGTAAAAATGTAATTTTATCTTAGGGTTAACTAATCTAGACTTAGGGTTTAGAGTTAAGGGGTGAGGTTTTGGGGATAGGGTTTCAAATTTTAAAAAATAAAAAATAAAAAATTAAAATTAAAATTTTTAAAATAAAAAGGGACTATTTTGGTCATTTTTTTCTAGGAGACCATTTTTGTGACAAAAACTTAAAAATAGCTATTTGAAAGAATTTTCATATATATATATATATATATTTTTATATATATATATATATATATATATATATATATATATATATTTGTTAACATAAACACTTATTAAAATAATTTTTTTTATTAATATGATTTTATAACCATCTATATTATTAAAACTGAAGTACCTTTTGGTACTTTTTGGAAACTTAGATAGTAGATTAAATGAAATTTGTTTGAAAACAAGGATAACATATTAAATATTTTTTTATTTACATATTGAATCAATGTATTTCTTTCTCATTTACAGATTCTGTCGTTTGGAAACTGGTAACAGATTAAATCAGAATTGTTTGGAAACACAAATATCAGATAATATTTCTTTTTATTAACAGATTTAGCCTTTGCATTTCTTTTTTAATTACAAATCTGCCACTTCACTTAAAATCAAAAATTTAAATTAATTAATTACAATGAATTGTTATTTCTTTTTGCTGAAAATAAAAACACAAAGTGTAATATATAGTATACATTAACCTTCTACAATACAATTTTCAAGAAAACCAAATATCATAAAATTAATAATAATTCATAAAAACCTATTGTAAAAAATTAAATTATTTTTAAATAAATAAATAAAAAATAAATAGGTTAATATATGAATATTACAATTACATCAAGTTGCATCAAGTTATAAAATTAGAAATATTATATTACGTACAAGTAAAAAATTATTATCAAACATTTATATTATAATATAATATATTCTACTATAAATATATTTGACAAAACATAAAAATATATATGAACATTTTATAAAATCAATGGTTTATAAATTTACGTTGAACGCAAGTTAAATCCAACATCTGCGCGGGGGCGCGGGTCAAGATCCAGTTGTATCTTATTATAGGAGAAAATTAAACCTTGATTACTAAAGTTTATGTGTGACTTTTAACAGTTTAAGTAATTTATACTCGTTTTGAAAAGTTCAAAATACATATACAAAAAAAATTCTAAATTTTTATTATATGATTAATATAATTGTGTAATTTATTTTAATAATAAATAATTAAACAAAAATGCTAGAAAGTATACATATTGTTAGCAAATATTTATTATTTAAAATTATTAATTGCCATATATATCTTAATCACATTAGGTAATTCTGTAGATTTTATTTAAAGAAATAATATATATAATTTCAATCTGATAAATGAATGGTCCATAATGGACATACTATATAATATAACATTCACTAGTAATTTAATTTTGGACTAACAAAATTCTTAATTGATTCTCAAGGCGACACGTAAGAAAAATTAGTATTTCAACTACGTGACAACTCAGCAGGACACTTTTTTAATTAGTACAAATTACAGGTTATAACTTATAAAATGTTTCTCTATTAATATATAGGAGATTATTTGACATCATTGTTTAGTGTACTAAGAGTTCCTTCTTGCACAGATCAAGTATCCTACTGGTAGTATCTTCTGTCAGCTGGTATCATTGGAGCTATGTACAGGTAAAATAGAGTGGTGGAATCTACTTGCGCGAATGCTCGATAGTTCTCCTAAATTGCAAATCCTCAAGCTGATCCCTGTAAGCCATTTCATTAGGCAGCTAATTTGTTTTCACAAGTATTTTGATGATCTAAAGATTATTTGGATTTAGGCATATTATGTAAGGGATGAAGATTATCCTCTGTGAGTGGAAAATGGATCCAACCTAAATGTGTACCAGAATGTTTGGTGTTGCATCTTGAGACATTTGTGTGGAAAAGATACAAATGGAGACAAGAAGATGAGAAAGAATTGGCTACATACATTCTACAAAACTCGAGATGTTTGAAGAAAGCAATTTTCTCCACAAACAACCCGGAAAAGGTTGAAAAGTTGGGAAAGAGACGTGAGATGCTCAATGAGTTGACTTGTGTTGTCAGGGCTTCTTCAAATCCGAGTGATCATCACTTGAGCTTTTACTATGCTGTTTTGGCCATTGCAAATCTTTCATTTTGAGATATTCAGATAAAATTTAAAGAGCAGGAGGTGTGGAAAACACACAAAGCTGGGAGTGAGAAATCATTCAGTTTTCTGATGAAAGTTGAAATTGGATTTTTGAATAGTAACGTCTTTTTAGATGAATGAAAAACAAGTAGTATAATCATCATATTGATTTGGATAGGCCGTTTAACTTTTCCTTTTGTTACAATAACGAGTAACTTATGGAACTATCCAAACTAGTATGCATTGAATGAAAATCTATGTTTTGCAAATTGCAATGATAGAAGTTTGTTAATTTTATTTTTGAAAACCATTCTAGAATCAAATTCAGATTTGTTTCAAGAATCTGCAATATGTAATCTTAGACAAACCAATATAAAATAATGCGACTGAGAAAACTGATAAGATACCTATAGATGTGTTGAAATGATAACAACATATTGATGATACATAACACTGAAATGGTTCCCTTTTTTTTGTTTCTTTTGTAAATACATTTAAATTGTTCCATGATTTTGTTTCTATAAAAATGGATTTTATTTTTGTATTTCTTAACCATTATAGTATTTTCTAATGGATTTAGCAATATTTACATGTCTTCTTTATTATATTTAACTGATTGAGCTTCAGATATAGTCAACCACCATATCGTAACAATGCTATGTTGCTTATACATGAACTGTCAGTACCAGTCACAGCAGCTGTAGTAAGACGCCACAAGGGCCAACACCAAACATACCTAGCCTTTCTGCGTTTGCGTTCTATAGACTAGCTTTTTCCAGTTGTCGATATATAAAGATGTTCAATGCGGTTGAGAAGTTCAGATATTCTTCGCTCAGATAGTGGCAGCGACCTCTAAGGTTCTTCTTCTCCTATCATTGCAGCCTTAGCCAAATCGTCTTTCAGTTTTACTTTCCCTACTGATATAGACAATGCTGAATTCATCTTCTCAACCTCTGCCTTTAAAACAGCTATCAGAATCGTATAAAAAGATTGACTGTTTATTAATTATTGATTTTATTATTGACTTTCAGTTTGGAATAGTGAATGAAAAATACGAGTTCTTCACGTTCTAGGACGTTGCGTTGCGAGGCTTCAACTTCTTAGCTCACAAGCTTCTCTCCATCTACTTGCTTCTGATTCAGCTTCTCTTATTACATTCAACAACTCTTCTACCTAGAGTAAGAGATTCACTGCAAAAGTAAGAAAACAAGAAAATGTAAGCAGGTCACGTCGATGAACATCATGTTCTCTTCTTCTATTGTCTGAGCTTGTTCCCTGTAATGTTCTTTAACCGCGCTTCTTCCAAACTGCCGGAGCAAGAAAATGAAAATAGGAAAAAATACGTCCTACTCTAAATAGAAAGATTGACTTCATAGATGAATTATCCTCGATATTACTTAAAATCTAATATAACTTAGAAATTTTAAATTATTTGATATTTGACAATGATGATATTAACACACAGATTTTCTTATATCAATATTGCCAAATATCAAATAATTTAATATTTTGAAATTATATAAGTTGTAAATAGTGCTAAAATTATTAATGTATAAAAATTTTAAAAATTAGTTTTATAATAAATTAATGTATAAAAATTTATATATTAGTTTTAAAGTCTTATAAATCAATCTAAAACAATGTATAAATTATTATAAATATATTAAATATTTAATGACTTTTAGTAATAAAACCCCTCAACTATTTTTGAATCGTAAAAAATCCTCTCAACTAAGTTTTCAACACTATAAACCCCAACTTATAAACCGTTAACCTCGGTTACAGTTTTTTTAGACGGGAAGTAACATATGTTAACAAAATGAAAATTGAAGGTTTATTTCATAGAATTTTTAGTTAAATTCTTTTTTACGATTAATATTTAGTTGAGGGGTTTAATTACGAAAAACCCATTGTAAATGTGGCTTTATATATTTTCCATACGTTTGAGTAGTGAATTTACAAAGTGACAATCTAAAAAATTATTGGGAGTTAACGTAGCAAGTGTTTGTCCCTTCAAAAAGAGGCAAAAAAGGTAAATCACCATTGGTTTTGCCAATCTTGGATAGCTAGATGAAGAGCATGATTAGGTATGAGATTGCAATCTTCCATCTTCAGGTTTGTCATCGGCGATGTATCGTGCCCATTCGCTAACCATTCCCTAATCGCTTCCGCTTCGTAAGTAAACCCATCTGCTGCAATCAAAGGATCTTTCATCACTTCCTGTGTTCACAACAAAGAAGACCAGTTTATGTTTTGTCTTAAATCCTGATCATCAAACTCTGTTCAACGTACCTGAAAAATGGGGCATAGGTAATGAGAAGGAGGCTTGCGTGGAACTTTCTGGTTCGTGTACGATGATGAAGGAAGTTCTGGGGCTTTCATACGATCTATAACCCGTAGAACGATGGGTAAGTCTGGTCGGTTCAACGGGTTTTTCTTACAGCAACGGATGGCTATATTAGCTAGCTTCTTGCCTCGTGCGACTGGCCAATCGCCTGCTGAACTATCCAGAACCGCGCTGATGTTATCATTCTCAACAGCGCATTTGACGTCTCTCAGTACCCCAGAGAGAGGTCTTCTGGTGAGAAGCTGAAGGAGAATCATTCCAAACGAGTATATGTCTGACTCCAGCGTCATTTCTTCAGAGACAAAGTAATGTGGATCAACGTGGGGATCAGATTTGTCGACTCCATCGATCGGGATTAGCTGAGAGATCCCGTAGTCGGTAATCTTGGTGACGAGGTTAGAGTCGAGGAGAATCTTAGACGGTTTTAGGTTACCATGAATGATACAAGGAACGTTTGAGTGAAGAAACAGGAGAGCTGAGCATATCTCAGAGGCGATCCTGATCCGAGACTCCCATGGAAGCGCAGGAACGTTGTTTGCAGATGAAAAGCAGTCTTCGAGGCTCCCGTTGGGAATGTATTGATAGATAAGAGACCGAGACTCTGGACAAGTACCCACTATTGTTACCAGGTTTGGATGCCTTACTCTGCTTAAAATCTCCATCTGTCATCCAAAAAAAAAAAAAAAACAATTAGAACATCTGCGGATGATGTTTGCATATGTAATATAATTGAGGTTCTTTACCTGACGCTCAAACTCAAAGTGATTCTGGGATCCATATGAAGGCAACATCTTTACAGTTACTTGAAGATTTTGAAGATTCCCTTTGTAGACACTTCCGTATTTGCCTTCTCCAAGTTTCCAGGACGGATCGAATTCGTTAGTAGCTTCATTGATTTCCATAAAAGAATTGTCGAGCATTTCTGACCCCGAAGACTCTACAGACTTTCCTTTTACCAGTCTCTTTAATGCGTTTACTTCCTTTATAGCATTCTCGTGATCGATGCGGATCTCATCCCTTCTCTGCCTGAAACTTTTCAAGAGCTCCATAGCCGTATCAAACTTGTCACCATGTTCTTTTTCCAAGTCTTGCAGTTTCTTTATCTGGCTCTCCAACTTAAGATTATCACTCTGAACTATCTGAAGTTTTTTCATGAATCCGCTGTTCTGCTCTATTACTGTCTTTACTTCACCCTTTTCTTTCTCTAGCAATTCCTCTAATTTCCTTCTTCGACTCTGCTCCTTAATGCATAAGCCCTCCAAGGCTTTCGCCTGTGAGATGGCATGACGATAACCAGAAAAAAAAAGTTAAACCGGGAAAAAAGAGTTTGACAAAGTACCAGTGGCTTAAGAATCTCTAGCAGTGGCATCAACTATTCAACTATTGTAGACTCTTTTGCTTTTTATTTGTTGTGATGAACAAAAGCGCATGGATATATGTACCTGCTCATTTCTATTTATCAACTAAATTTCTGTAACCTAGCTAAACTTAGCTATCTACGAACCCCCAGTGAAAAATTTCTTTTATGTATGTGGTTATAAGATGTACTGATTTATCTATCGCGCTACGAGCAGATATGGATAGATATACTATCACTTTCGAAAATTATCATATTCATTTTCTTAGAAATCTGAGAAATAATTTGGACTTATAACCTTGCATAAAGCCTCCATGGTACTGTTATCCTCTTTCCATTCCTTCCGAGCTTCCCCATAGACAGTTCTCTTTGATTGGCCAATATCATGCATGGCTTTATCATACCTATGAACTTCGCGCGCTACATTTCCTTCACGCTTCTTCTCCTGAAATTCCATAGGATCACCCGATTACCAGGCTGACTCTTACTAAAAATTTACAACATCATGTGACATGATTCATGTCATCTTCAAGTAGCGGTTTCAACATATTGCAAACGCAGAGATACTCTCTAAATCGTTTCTACAAAGTTACATTCTAAAACCTCTCTATATCAATAACTTGAAGAAAAACCGGCCCCTCTAATTAGTTGGCAAATTGAAGTCTTTTCACGCAAAATAATACAAACAGTAAAGAGATTTACAGTTACTGCATGACCGAGTATCATCAGTATGAAAGATGAACTTAAGGATGAAGAAGTGAACTCTTTCTACCTCGACATTTGAGGGAGTACGGGTATCTGAGCCAACTACTTCAGGGCTAGCCGGCTCTGGACCAACCTGCTCCCCAAAGGAATAACTCGAACCTGAAGATAAATGAGTAGTTGGTCTTGGTTCCACCTTTCCTCTCTCCAATAGACCGGTGTCTTTTTCACCATCTGCACAATTCTGTAACAAAGTTACCATACATAGACAATATACAACCGGTAGCAAAGGACATAATATGCAGCGGGACCTTGCAAAACCCAAGCAAAGCGCTACCTTGTTCAAGGAGGCTACGCCAATATCTTAACCTTCTCCTCATATAAGAGGATTCCAGTTTCTCTGATCTCCTTGTCTCAGTGTCTGAATCCAGCTGTACTAGGGGAGGCATTGTTTGTCTGTTATTACCATCGTCATTTGTTGCCCTGTTTTCATCTTTCAGTTATATGAATAGAGGTAGAAAACAAAAAAAAAACAGATAGTAGAATCATTTAATTGAAGGTATCAAAGTTTCTACAGATGTATCTAAATAAGCAAATAGTTTAGCTAGGGAAAGACGACGATTTAAGATGTCCATTCACTCTTTGTGTAACATTCGAAAGGAAAAGTAGTTTTACCTTGTAAAGATAAGGTAGCCTTTACAAAGAAACCAAATATGGCAGGAATCAGGAGCTTTTTTGCAAACGAATATGGCTTTCTTGGATTTTAAATCCGTCATTCTCCTGACATGTCAAAGTTAAATAGATAATACGAATGTCAGAGGTTAGATGAAAAACGTTTATAACATAAGTCATAAGAGATCAAATAAAGAATCATATATTTACCATGAGTAATGCTTATCTGATGCAGCTCCCATTACGAGCCACTTAATATTATGTCGAGCAATCAAGTCTACGATACCTTCCTCGATATTTTGTCCCGCAATGCAAAGCTTATCTGTTTGAACCTAAAAAGAACTATGTGAATTCAGGGTTCCTGACTAGGAATGCCTTAAAACTAAAGTAAGCTCTACAATTTTGAGGACCGAAACAACAGGGGAACAAGGTTTTTCCGTTTAGGTTATAACTTTATATGAAAAACTACATCGACCAATAATATCACATGAGAATATAAAAAGAATTGCCTTCTTTGAATTAATCTTGAACACCAATAGACAATACACCAAAAAAAGGAGAGAATTAATACCTGAGTTTCAGATAAAAGGTGTAGATAGGAATCCATAAGCTCATCCACTTTGTGTTTATCAACACGCTCAATCACCTTGACAGCATGTTTCCTAAAGGTACCACCAGCAAGTTTCTTGTGTGCTGTAGGTAAGCAAAGGTAAAAAATCTCAGAAATTACTAAGTTTTGGAAATAGAATGGTAAAAAGGAAAACGGACAATAGCTAAAGTCATCAACTCATGAGTCTTCCACAAAGAAACTTAGAATTTCCAGTTCTAAGACAAACAAACCAATACTGGTCTTATTTACAGTAGAAGCAAAGTAGTGTCATCATCATTCCAATGTTGTCCACTTCAACTTGATACAGAAAATACTTTGAATCAATTGTTTTCTTCTTACATTCACTTAATCAGGAAAATGGATATTATATGCTTTCTCTTCCTCTTGTTAATATAGTAAAACAATTATAAGGTTCAATCATGAGCAAATCTATTGAAAGGTTAATCCACTACACCCAGAACAATTCAACAGATGTATACCATAACAAAAAAAAGTAAGTCAGAGAGAAAGAGAAGCAGAAGATTCTCACTCCAGGAGGCAGGCCGAGCAGGACGATGGACGTAAAGCAAGCAAATCTTCTTGCCGGAGAAGTTTCGCGCCGCCCATAACACCGTCGTTTTGCTCCTCTCCACATCTTCCGCCACCGCCACGAATATCGTCTCATCCACCTCTAAAGCCACTTCGTCTCCAATACTCCCCATCTTTGTCTCTCTCTCTCTCTCTCGATTAGCTTTCTACAAGCATCTCTCCTCCGATTCCATGATGCAAAGCCTCTTTAATTTTAAAGTGGAAGTCGTCGTCAGAATTGGAATCGGTCTGTGGCTCGGACTGAGTCGCTGACTCGGTTATGAGTCAACCTGTTTACCTCTTTTGGATGAACAGTCTGATGTGTTGAGCGGTAGTATTCCTATTTTCCCGACCTGTAATTTTATTTTATATTGGAATATATATAAAAATTAAGAAACGTAACATAGACACATGTGAAAACAGATTTGGAGTCTTTTGACAAATGTTCACATTCTGATACGTTATATTTTGCTAATATATTAATGTTCAAAAAATCACTAGATGTTAAATTAGAATTAAGCTAAATTAGAAATTGACCTGCGAGTCCATTCTAAATTAATTTTTACTTTTTTTTTATAAATGGTTTAATAACATTTTCAACATATAGATATAAGTTATTTAGATATTTTTAGTTTTTAAGAACTTATCCGAACCTGAAAAATTCGACTCAAATCTTGACCAGAAATTTATAATATACAAACATAGGTTAATTTTAAAATCTAAAAAATCAATACTCAAACAACTTTATATATCAGAACATGTATTTGGATGTCCATATCTAATTAATTATGTAAACAAAAAATGTTTACCGATTTGAATAGAATAGATATGGAGTTTGATATGCGGCCCATACGGATATTTGTTTTTACTGTTATAAAAATCAATAGTTTTATATAATATATAAGTTATTGATTTTTAAAAACTATCAATAGTTTTTAAAATATAATGTAACATTTACCCGTATTACATATTTGTTTCAAATGACATGTTTACACATAACAATCTTATTCTGTATATGTAGTAATTATTGTTTATATATATTCTTACAATTAGATTACATTGAAAAATAGTTAGAATAAAGCCTATTAACATAAAAATAGACCAAATGGGTAAGATACTTTAAAAGTAAATAAACAAGCCAATGTAATACAGTAAAAATTAGAATGAGCCTATTAACATAAAAATAGATTAAATGGTTAAGATGTTACAGAAAAACAAAATCGTTAAGATAATTTAAAAAGGCTTAAGATGAAGATTGTGCTATAATAAAAGGAATATTTGCATATTTAGAATTCCATTTGCAGCTTAGGAATGGCTTACGATCAAATGTCATTTTGTTTTATTAAGACAATTAAATTTGGATTGTTTAGGAATGCAGTTAAATGACAAAAAATTCAATGGCATAAACTTGTAATATTAAAAATGAAGTGGGGTTAATTCCAGATTGTACTTCAGTTTTAATAGATAAAAAAAATATTGTTTAGTTAGATGCCTAAACCAAGTTAAACAAAATTACTCTACACAAATTATTTTGTTTAGATCCAATTAGTTTATGTTTGGTTTCTTTTTCAACGCTAAATAATTATATTATTACAACTATGAAATAT
Source organism: Brassica rapa (assembly GCF_000309985.2). Taxonomy (NCBI): domain Eukaryota; kingdom Viridiplantae; phylum Streptophyta; class Magnoliopsida; order Brassicales; family Brassicaceae; genus Brassica; species Brassica rapa. Next base: position 17,298,600 of record NC_024800.2, read on the forward strand.
ATTACAAATGATTCTACACGCCTGATATAGAAGCATTAATGAACTCTTAGTCAAATTTTACTGGACCAATGGAGTTTCCACGCTTATGTTCGTTTAGAACACTGAAATATATTACCTTATATGGAAGGATCTTCAAACTAAAATACTTTAAAGTTATAATTCCAGTGCTTTTAATCTTTATAACTAAATCTTTTCTATTAAAAAAGAAGTACTATTTATATCTATTACAAAATAGTCATACTAGAAGTCTAGGTCCATATATTCAAATAATATTTTTATTATTTACATTAGTTTATTTAATGTATAACATTTCTAAATAATTATAAGGATATTAATAACAAATCCATTTTAACTATAAATTTAAATTTAGTGTTAGGAATAACAAAATCTGTTGAGAAAAAATCTAACAAAATCTTTTAAAAATATTTTTTTTAATTAATGCACTGATTAATTTTGTAATTAGTAGTATAATGTTATCCTATATATTAAAAGTAGTGACTTCTCAATAGGTGGCAATCATACAGAGATTCTCAGAAAAATTCTCTTAATCCTATTGGTTGATTTTGATAATTTTTTTTTTTAAATCAGCAGGAAAGAGTTAACCTAGAACTACTTAATTTAGGTTTCCAAACACTCTCAAGAAATAAAGACAAAACACTACGCTTTTCTCTTTTGTCGATTAGAAGAACCAAAAGTTGGGATTTTTTCAAGGTTTCCCTTTGATCATTTTAATTGGATTTGGGGATTAAATTGATATGGTGAATCGAAGTCCGACCAGAACCAGAGGAGTTCGTCAGGTGGATCGGTAATATCGGTTCTCGGAACAGTGAATGAAGGTCGATCGAAATCAGAGAAATCGGAGAAGTGCTTCCTTGAGAACCGGTGGACTTGAGAAATGGTTCATATCAAATATGTAGGTATGAAGATGGAAGATCATGTCATGTTCTTCGTTGTGCTCTTCTCTTTATCTGTTCAGACGATCGGTGGAAGATTCAAAGCGCCCCCCCCCCCCCCCCCCCTTGTTGCAGCAGAGCAATACTAATGGATTTGGTTTCAGCAAATCGTTCAATTCCATTTACGATACTTCTATGTACGGTAGATTGCAGCTCAACAATGGCCTCGCTCGTATTCCTCAAATGGGGTTAGTTTCTTATTAGTTCCGGTTTTGATGTGAAAAAAGGAACAACGTTTTTGTCTCTGTCGTGGTGTAAAGTTTATAACTTTTGAAGGGTGTCTCTCTTATTAGACTTTGTGTGTGTGTTTTGTTATAATCTGACAGATGGAATAGCTGGAACTTATTTGCTTGCAATATCAATGAAACTGTCATTAAGAAACTGGTAAAAAGCTGCTCTCAAATGTTTCATATGATGATTACTTTTTGTTATTGTGTGTTCATTGTAGTTACTGATTTTTTAAAAACTTCAATTAAACAGCTGATGCTTTGGTCTCATCTGGCCTGGCTGATTTAGGATACATACATGTCAATATTGGTACTGTTTGTCCCCTTTGAACCTGACTCGTCATTACTTTTTATCTATAACTGATTCATGTTTCACAAGTTTTTGTTATGTTGCAGATGATTGTTGGTCCAATTTGTTACGTGATTCAAAGGTAATATTACTTGTACTAGAGAGTTTCTGTTTGATCTTCAAAGTACTAATTTGTAGTGAGCTCATGATGTCCTAAGGGGTGTGTGTTCTTCTGTAAAATGTTTAATTCCCAGGGACAATTAGTTCCACATCGTGAAACCTTCCCGCAAGGGATTAAGCTTCTTGCTGATTATGTTCATTCAAAGGGTCTCAAACTCGGTATATATTCTGATGCTGGGTAGGTTCAAGCTTCATGCACTCTTGGAGGTATATTCTTTCCTTGGAAAAGATTGATTGAGAAATGGTTCATATCAAATATGTAGTTGTTTGGAGCTGGGGATATACCAGTGACTTTTCCTAGATAGTTGTTAGACCAATTTGAAGCGTTCGGTTTTCTTGGGCGAATGTAACTGTAGGATTTAGCATAAAATATAGATTCCATAGCCTGTTTAGAAAATCCCAAACTTATTATCGATTTTGAAAAGAAGAACATGTTTTTGTAATAAATAAATTAATTTATTTAAAATTACAAGGGGATTTTTGTATTACTTGCGCAAGTTGCAAAGTAACTTATGAATAGTTTAAATGTAAGTTACCTTATTTAGAGAAAACATTTCTTGCCCAAGTTATTATCACATTTTTGAAATTTTAAATACCAATTTACCTAAATGTTTCTAAATTCTTAATTCGTTTGTAATGACTTACCTTATTACAATATAAAATCCCCGGTGAAATAGTTAATAGGGGGATAACTTTCTTTAATATATTTCAATATTTATTGTGAAAAAATAATATAGAAACGTCATTTATTTTTATATTGTCGACAATATAAAGTTGTCTTAGTGAGAATAAGCATTTCTTGCGCAAGTTAGTAACACATTAATTCGACTTTTAAATATTTCTAAATTGTTAATTCGTTTTTAATGACTTACCTTATTTTAAATATGCATTACTTGCGCAAGTTCTTATATATTAAATGCAAACCAACTTATGACAATGTAGAGTTAATATTTTTCTTTAATCTATTTCAATATTTATTGCGGAAAATAAATATTCAAACTAACTTATTATGAAAGTAATGTTGGAAGTGTCTAAGCTTGGATGCTCTGTTTTTTTTAGGTGGTTTTTACTATCAATCGATGCTAACAATGCTGTGAAAGTAATGTTGGAAGTTGGAGGACGATACTTATAAAGATGGTTGTTTGAAAATGATGTGATAGTACATGGTGATGGAGGACACATGCAAGGCAAAAAGGCTGTGGTTTACCGGTGTTGTCATTTTATTACGAAAGTTATTCGTTGCTTTTTTGCATGCTTCTTGATATCACCAAGCAAAGTCATTGTTTGTCTTATGCATTTGTATATTTTGTGTCTCAAAAAATAAAAATGAAAATTATTTTATTCATATATCCGAGATTTCTTTCTTATGGAAATGCATTCAAGTATTTGAATAACGACATCCGAGATTTCTTTCTTAATAAAACCTAATAAAAGTTAGAAATTTACTTCACCACTACTCATGTCCTTATTCATACGAATAAGAATATTTTGTTGCTCAAACAAGAAATTTACTTGACCTAGGTATCTCATAAGCTCTTATAAATAAAGTTTATATACTCGACATTATATAGATCATATTTCGCCAAAGATGTTACAATATCCACTCTCTATCTTCTGTATTATTATGTTATCACTAGGTTATACAAATCAAGTATGAAGGTTGATTTTTATCTTTTCAAAACACAGTCTTCTTGAAGCAATGGAAAGCATGAAGAAAACAATTTCTGAAATTATTGAAGCAAGATCGGTAAATATTTTATTTTTTTCATTTTCCCAATCGTTTTCATTTTTTTATCATACTAATTCAAATATGATTTCACTACAATTTTAATCAAAATAGGCTGGAACGTGTGTGGTTGTTGCTAAAATTGATGCTATTGATTTGGAAAAACCATGGTATTACACTGCCTGCAATTTTTGCAAAAGAAAAATGGTCAGACAAAGAGATGGTTTTGAGGGAAACGTGCAACATCTTCAACAGAACCCTCTATACAACTGCAAAACATGCAAAAAGGATGTTCAACATGCTATTCAATTGTATGGCCTTTTATAAACATTAATCTTGCTACCTTTCTAATCTCATATTATTATATGTTCTGAAACTAATTAAAATTGTTTATTTTTTTAGTTACTACTTGGTTGTACATATCTATGATGAATCAAAAGGAGAAGCCAGGTTTTTGCTTTTCAACAATATTGTAGAGAAGCTCATTAGGAGACTTGCGTTTGAGTTAGTCCAAGAGGCTGCTCAGGTATTTCCTTCATTTCTAATATATATTAAAGAATATTTCATTTCTATATATTTGTGTAGAATTATTTATTTTTTTTTACAGGAAAATCCACATTTTCTGCCTCAATCTCTAACTGATTTAATTGGGAGGAAACTTCTATTTAAGATCACTATCGGAGCTTATGGTAAAAAAAAACAAAATTCAGCATATGTTGTTGATTTAGTGATTGACGATGCAGTCATAATTCAACACTTTGATCCACATGTAAGATTTGTTTATAGTTATAACTCACAATTATTTATTTTGTGCAGCCACATGTTGTGATTTTTAATGATTATGAGTCGGAAGATGACTGAGTATTTAAGCGGTGATGGTAATCCAAAAGAAAGGAAGAAAGTTGAAGTCCATTATGCACATGAAAGTGGAAGATTTTAAGAAATGATTTGTTTTTATTTTCTTCAAATTTCATTATTTTTTCCATTGTCTCTGTTTTTGGTTTTATAGTTATGAGCATGAATTATTAGTTGTTATTTGATTCTTTTTTGTAAACAGCTCCTTTAATCTAATTTTGTTTCCACATTATAGCCAATTTATTCTTTAAAATGTTAAATTTGAAAACCAATCACTAGAAGACAGTATAGAATTATATATCTAAGGTGTTAAAATATGGTTAACCTTATATGTTAAACTTCCAAAAAATTCATAATAAATCATGAAACAATGTAAAAGAAGATATTATAGAATTATATTGTCATAAAGTATTTTCCAATAAATATCATATTTACTTGCGCGAGGAATACACAGTAACATGGTAAGATTTGATAAGTAAAATTTATTTTGCAAGAAAGGATTGTACGTATATTTTGAAGATATAAAAAAATGTGCAAGTCATGGATCGATCTCTATTATATTTTGGTGAAGAGGTCGGCTTCTGAACTCTAATCTTCACTTTAGTGTCTAAGCTTGGATGCTCTGTTTTTTAGGTGGTTTTTACTATCAATCGATGCTAACAATGCTGTGAAAGTAATGTTGGAGTATCAATCTGTCAGTTTAATATTATTTTCTGACTATTTCGATGACAGTATGTCAATTTAATATTATTTTCTGTTAAATAAAATTTAGAAATTTATGAATCTATCAAATAATGTTAACCCGTTCAATTGCTTACAAAATTTAAGAAATTTTAGAAATTTATGGATATTTTGTTTTCTTTATCGAGAATTGTACTTCATAATTTATATTATTTATGGATACAATTTTGAATTTTATTATATTTTCTTTTAATATGTCTACATAACTTTTTCGATATTATTTATGAAAAAATAATATTATTCGCTTAAAATAAAGAATTACAACACATATACAATACAATTCTAATTAACGATAATATAAAATCTGTTACTTCTAAAACTATACACTATTTATTCCATATTTTGAATGAAAATATCTTCTTAAACACACAAATTATTTTGGGACGTTGCAATTATACATACACACAATAGCTTCCTCTTGATATTGAAGTTACTTTGTTCCCTCTCGTCCATGTCAAATACTGAGTACCAGCTTTTCTCCATGGCTGATGCTTTCTCCCAAAGACGGTGGTATTATGATGTAAAATCCGTTACTTCTAAAACTATACACTATTTATTCCATATTTTGAATTTTTTTATGCCCGCACAGGGTGCGGACCAGTCACCTAGTTTTACTTTAGGAGGTATGTTAACTTAATTTTATAAAAAAAAATTATATATCAAAAATGTTTAGAACCTCCTGAAAGCAGTCTTTTTTATGGATGAAAACTAGAAATGTTCCAAATTTTATATTACAATAACCAAATAAAAATAAATTATGAATAAATATTTATTTTATAAAACTAAATTGCTATTACATGTTTGTTCTTTTTATAATAAACAAGGACACTAAGAAATGATCAAAAGAACAAGTTATTTGCCGATAAATATTCTAGTATCATTACATGAGGCAAAGAAAATAAAGACAGAGACGAGAGGGAATATTGTACGCCTTTAACGATTGACCCATTGGAAAAATCTTTGTTGCCTTAGCTTTTTCATGCTTCTTCCTCCCCATAACTTTCGAGTTTCTTGTCCAAAAAAAAAAGCTGAAACATATCCAAGATGAGAACAAGATCACTATCAATACCCATCAATCTAACAGACATACTGTCTATCAATTGGAAACATCCATCAGACAACAACATGCTTGTATCTCTGCTGAAGAACATTCAACACATATTTCATACAAGTTGAGATGGGTTAAGTATCTTGCTTATCAGCTTGAAGTGATGTCCGCATATCTGGTTCTTAGTTTTGCAGTGCCCTGCTGATACCCAATTGAATAGCTCCAACTTGACATTCAAACCAGGCATTTAAGTACATAGTTAGAACATACTAAATGCTAGGATAATTATTGATTTGCATAAAAAGTGATTGTTGAGGAGTTTAACCCATAGTTCCACCGCTATTAATAATGCATTTAATATTCCAACTACCTAAAGTTTTGGTTTCAGCAAGTGGACGGAGAAGAGCAGCGCGATGATCAAGTATAGAGAAATATATACCAAACTCTTTGTCTTTAACAAGGAACTTTCCTTTCCCAAGAACAATCCAAACACGGGCAATGCTACATTTTCTTCTCCTGGTTCCATAGGATCTCCATGTTCCATCCATTTGGCAATCTCCTATTGAATCTGGAGTTCTGTCTCAGCTCTTGAAGATTCTTTAAACTCTTCTCACGGAGAATATTTTCGATCTCACTCAAAGGAGGCAGTCCATCGACTCTTTGAAAATCCTTCAAGGCTATTAAACTATCCAGCATGTCAGCTGTTATACCAGACTTAGCAATAAGGTCTCCAAATGCTCAATAGTAATAGTAAGTTCCAAATCAGTAAAACAAAAAAAAAAGAACTCTTATGTTCACTATACTGAGCATTGTTAAGCAAATGCATTAAGCACAAAACTATCAACTCAATCACAACTCTTTCTACGTAAATGCTCATGCATATCATCCGCATAGAAAACATGACTATAAAGTTCACGTGACAAATTTGCATCCACTAATTAGCTACCCATTCGACCTGATTCCAAAACTAGAACATCTTTGAAGCAAAAACTTAAAAGCAGCTAGCAAAGTTGTAGGTTTTGACCTTTGATAATCCCAGTGATCTCTTTCTCTTCCTTATCAAATACCTCCTTCTTCGCACGTTCTACACGCTGTTATCAAAGCTAACGAGCATATTGCAGCTAGTATCAAACACGACTTTATCATCATCTTCCTCCTTCAAATTCCATGGCTTAGACATATCACACCCATTAGATTTCACATCTTCGCTAGCTCCAAAACCATTCACCACCTCACCTTCGAGACCAAACACTACCGTGTTCTTGAAAGCTCAAGGTGTCTGTTTTGTGTATAGCAAGTTTCAGTTTAAATTTTAGTTTGAATGAGTCTTTTCCGTTGAATAAGTCTCCTGCTTTGTAGAAGAAAGTGTTGAGTTGTTTAAGTAGTCAGTTGGTCTACGTTTTTTTTGTAGTAGTTGTTGTAAGTCTTATTGAAGTTATATTTTCATTCAAGGAATAAACAAGCACTTTTCAGATATCTTTTGCTCATCATCTTTCATTCTAATTAGCAACAAGTGGTATCAGAGCTTGCAATGAGCCTGGTACAAGAGAAAGAGAGATCAAGATGAGTGAGAAAGATACTTTGATTGTACCAAAGTTTGACGGAGATTACGAGCACTGAGCGATTCTCATGGAGAACCTGCTCAGGTCAAAAGAGTGGTGGGAGCTTGTCAAAACATGAATCACAAGACCTGAAAGGAATGTAATCGTTATTAGAGTACATAGTGCCCAACTTCAAAGGTTAAGAAGAAGTTCTGAAGTTTTGGGAAAAAAGATGGGGAAACTATCACCGAATACTTTCTCAAAGTCATCGAGGTTGCCAATGACACACGCAACCTAGGAGAAGACATGCCGGATGTTAAGGTAGTTTAAAAGATTCAACGGACACTCGTAGAAAAATTCACATATGTTGTATGTGCTATTGAGGAATCAAACGGTGTTCAGGAGATGACGATAGATGGGCTGCAGATTTTTCTAATGATTCATGAACAAAATCTCAGCAGACATGTGGGTGAAGAGCATGCCATGAAAGTTGAAGGGGAATGGAGATCAGATTGTGGAAGAGGCAGATGCAGGAGTCAAACATAATTTTTTGAACGAGGTGGATGAGGGAACTCAGACTTCAACAAAGATACAGTTGAGTGCTATAAGTGACATAAGCCGTGACACTTCAAATCTGAGTGTCAAAGCTGGGACAGAGAAGCAAATTGTGCACAAATGGAGGCAGACATACTTCTTATGGCATACGTAAAAGACCGTAGAAGATGAAGAACATGTTTGATTCTTAGACTCAAGCTGCAATAATCACATGTGTGGTACTAAAGAATGGTTTACAGAGCTTGACAATAGCTTACGTCAAAGTGTCAAGCTAGGATACGACAAAAGAATGATGGTAGAAGGGAAAGGCAATCTCATGTTAGAGATAAATAGAGTGATCTCTGTGATTACCCCAGTCTACTACGTCTCGGGGCTGAAGAACAACATATTCAGTGTAGGACATCTACAAGAGAAGGGACTGAGGATCATCGATCATCATAGAAGATGGTGTGTGTGAGATCAAAAGTAAAGAAAGAAAGAAGTTGATCTTCCAGTCAAAGATGTCTAAGAATCAAATGTTTATGGTACTGGCAATGGTCAAATAGGCTAGCGACGAATCAGAGAGATGCCTGCAAGTCATAACAAAGAGAGATCAACTATGGCACAAGTGGTTTGACCATCTCAATCATAAAGGCCTGAGATCGCTCGCAGAGAAGGAGATGGTTAGTGGACTACCTGCAATTAGTCAAGAAGAAGTGAAGATTGTATATGAAGTATGCATGAAAGGAAAACAAAACCGAGAAAGCATTCCAAAGAAAAAAAATCGTATGAAAGGAAAAACATAGTCTGCAAGTGGTCTACAGTAGCATATGTGGTCTAATCACACCGACTTAAGAAAGTGGTAAAAAGATATATAATCAACTTCATTGATGATTATAGTAGGAAGTGTTGGACTTATTTCTTAACTGAAAATTCTAAGACATTCATAACCTTTAAAGAGTTCAAAGATGCCGTTGAAAAAGAGATGAGACATAGTTTGGTATGCTTGAGGACTTATAGAGGTGGTGGATACAACTCTAAGGTGTTTGGAGAATAGTACAAAAAACTGGAATCAAGAGGCATTCTTACATGGAGAGTTGAATAAAAATGTGTATGTAGAGCAGCCTAAGGGTTTCAAAGTAGAACGTGAAACATACAAAGTGTACAATTTGAGAAAGGTGTTGTATGTATTGAAACATGCACCCAGAGTATTTGAAAGGCGGCGTTGTACATCCATATAGAAGGATACTTCAAGAAGAAGAAGTTTGAAAAATGCTTTTGTGAACACACCTTGTTCATAAAGCAAGAAGGAGAGAGTGTGTTGATTGTGAGTCTCTATGTAGACGATCTTATAATGCTTGGACACAAACTGACAAAGGCTGCAAGTGGAGAAGATGTCAATCAAACAGAGTTTAAACAGCTTGTAGGAAGTCTGAGGTATTTAACTACAACTCGACCAGATCTGATTTACTTTGTGAATCTAGTAAGTAGGTACATGGAGCATCCGAATGAACATCATCTACATGATGTGAAAAGAATCCCGAGGTATGTCAGAGGCACTTCGAGTATGGCATTCTATACAAGAGAGGTGGGGGACAGAGAGTAGTTGGATTTGTAGACAGTGACTATGCTGGAGATGTGGATATTAGGAATAGCATATCAGGGTACGTCTTCATGCTATGAGGAGGAGCACTCTGTTGGGCATCGAAGAAGTAACTTATAGTAACTATATCCACTACATGAGCCGAATTCATTGCAGCAGTCAATGGAGCTTGTCAAGCAGTATGGATGAGAAACATTTTTCAGGAGATGGGATTTAATTAAGGTGAGAGAACTACTGTGTTCTGCGACCATAGCACCACCATAAATTGTCCAAAAATCCAGCATTACACGGTAGGAGCAAGCATATTCATGTTCGCTTTCTAATGGAGCTAGTAAATAATAGAGTTATACAGCTTGAGTACTGCTCAAAGGAAGAGCAAGTGTCTGATATTATGAAAAAGCTGTGAAGCTTGAGGTGTTCGAAAAACTCAGAGGAATGATGGGAATATGTGCGAAGGAGAAGAGGCATGATCATGAAAAATTAAACTGAAAGATGTTCTTTTTGTTTAAGGGAATGATTGAAATCTCAAGGTGTTTGTTTCGTGTCTAGCAAGTTTCAGTTTAAATTTCAGTTTGAATGAGTTTTTCCGTTTAATAAGTCTCATGGTTTGTAGGATAAATTGTTGAGTTGTTTAAGCTAGTCAGTTGAGTCTGCATTTGTTTCGATAGTAGTTGTTGCAAGTCCTATTTAAGTTATGTTTTCATGCATGCTCGGTTCCAGTGGTTAATTTGATTTAAGTAATTTAGTTTTGGTTAATTCGGCCGTACAAAAATTCACAGAGTTTAATTAAACAAAAAATTGGTTTGCTATTCAATTAGTTCAAAAAATTTCAAATTTTGAATTATAATTTTTTTTGAATGATATTTCATTTATTATTATGTTTAATTTAGTTTAAAATAAATAATTTCGGTCAAATTTGGTTATCTTTGGTTATTTTAGTCTGTTCGATTCATAATTTTGCTCTTCAGTTATAATTTGAAAATAAAATTTTGAAAGAACGGACTATTGAACCAAAATCAATATTTTTTCCCGGTCAAAGACATCAATAATCTACCCAAGTTAAACCAAAAGAAAAAGAAATTACGGTTTGGATAGGCTCGGGACAAAATCCCAGGCCTAGGCTATAAATATTTTAAGAAGCTCAGCTTCTCTCCGTCGTGGTTATTTTGGGAATTGTGTCTCCCAGAGATTGCAATCAAATCAATAGCCCCAACTCTGAATCTCGATGGTTTACATAGTTTCATGGGACGAATTCGTAGATCGATCTGTTCAGCTTTTCAAAGCTGATCCCGAATCTGTAAGTTATCTTTATCTTTCCCGATTGCGTTCGTCACAGTTGCTTTGGAGATTTTGAGCTTCATTTAAACTGTTTGGGTTATGATCCGTCTCGAGTTTTTCGTATTGATGATTGATTTGAAATAGGCAAGGCAATATCTACATGTTTTGTTTCCAGAATGCAGTAATTTTGTTTGCTAATGAATTGGATGTTTGGGGTGCAGACTCGGTATGTTGTCAAGTATAGACATTGTGATGGCAAGTTGGTTCTCAAGGTTACTGATAACAAAGAGGTAGGTACACCAAAGGTCACGAGTTAAATAAGCAGATCTACTGGTAGCAGTTTACCTTGGTGAAGCTTGTTTGTGTTTGTTACTCAAAGGTCTATGCATTGAGCTACGCCAAGTTTGAGACAGAGAATTGCCTCTATCTCTGTTGTTAATTAGCTCCTCCCTGTTGTTGCCCTCTTGTTTCATTCTGTGAATTTTTTTTTCTTTGATCTTAGTGTCTCAAGTTCAAGACGGACCAAGCACAAGAAGCAAGGAAGATGGAGAAACTGAATAACATATTCTTCACCCTCATGGCCAGAGGACCTGATGGTAACATCTTCTTTTCTTTAATCTTCATTAAAGAGATTATGGAAGTTTCACAGTCGAATATGTTCGTGTTATGGTTCTATGAAGTTCTACTCTGACTTTATTGCTTACTTTATTTATGCAGTTGATCTTTCTGAAGTGAACGGGAAAGAACAGATGGAGACACAACCTGTGAAGAAAGGAAGAGGACGGAAGCAATAAGTCCCATGATTCTGTTTTTCTTTCTTTCTTTTTGGTATCAAGATTTTGATCCATTTTTGGGGTATTCTGAGTTGGGGATTGTGATGATAGGATTATTAAATATTGGTTCTTATTTAACCTGACTTTGGATCTAAAAATACAACTTTCATCGAAAATGCTAATTATGTAACCATTTTATCATCCAATCTTTCTGTCTGTCCTCTCAGTAATGTGGCAGTCTGTGTGGCTTCAATTCATTTTCTCCCAAGCCCTCCTTTACTCTCAAGTAACATACAAACTAATATTTATCGGTTTTTAATCATATATAGTGATAAGATTTTGTTTTCGTGAGACTTGTCCTGAATTGGAATCAGAATTGATATAATACTCACTCATGCATTTTGACACGAACACCCCAAAAACCGAAATATGACGTTGCTGAAAATGTAACTTATCTCATGCCTGTATATATATATATATATACGTATATAGTGCAACTATTACCTAAACATTAAAAGCATGGAGTTGATAAATAGTTTGTGCACGGCCAAGAGAGAGGAAATCGATCGGCCATTAGCTGATTTCCCGGTGAATATATGGGAAGATCCCTTGACATCTTTTGTAGTTTCCGATACGGTATGTATCTTTCCTTGTCATCACTACATTCTATGAATTATGAATACAAAATCAATATGTTATTGTTTGAAACCGAGTTTGGTCGGAAACAAGTGAGAGAGACGAAACTCGTCGGTGGACTCATTGGTGGACTAGTAACAAAGGCGTTTTATTAGACCGAGAAGAAGTTTGTCGGTTACAAGTAAGGAAACAGACGGTGAAACAAGCCGGTGAAACAGAGTTCACCGGAAAAGTACAAGTCGTCAAGAATTAAATAAGCAAAACCCTAATTCTAGCCGTCAAGTGTGTGGGTTGATTTCGGATCCCCTTTCTTGATGTCGCCTCGTTTCCTTTTATAGCCGGTCTCCATGAGTTAATCACTTTTAATCGCCTGCTTGAGTCGGCTAAAAGTAGTTACGAGCCGAATGTCTCGTCTGTCTTGGACAACTTTTAGTCGCCGTATGTTGGTTTGTTGTTTCTCGGTTTTGGTTAACCAGGTTATCTTTTTCTATAAACCAATTGTTTTGTCCCGGTTGAATTCGGTATGGATTGATATAACCGGTTAGGTGCAAACCGGGTTTCAGTTTGCACTGAGAAGCGGAACTGTCACCATGACATATATTAAGTCTATTTTTGTTATGTTTCAAAACCCGGATACATAATTCGTCAGAAATTTGTCGAAAATTTATGATGAATTTATGACAAATATATTTCTGACGAATTTCCGACGAACATGGTATATTCCGACGAACTTTCGAAGAAAATGGTATATTTCGACGAATTTCTGACGAAAATGGTATATTCGTCGGAAATTCGTCTGTAATTGAAATTTGACAACGAAAAAACCCGCCTAATTTTTTGCGAAGCACCAAAATAAAAATTCCGATGAATTTCTGACGAACGTAATCCGTTAGAAAATTTTAATATAAAAACGTAAGCCCCTTCTGCTTCCTTATTTCTCCTCTCTCTCTCTCTAAACACACACAAATTCTCTCCGATTCTCTCTCTCTAGTCCCGCGATTTTAAGCCTTAAACTCCTCAAATCCACCTCACAAATTATGTAAGTCATCTCTTCCCTTTTCGCATTTGACTAATGTTACTTTTTGATTGTGAAATTGTGAATTTTAGGTTTTGAATGTTGGATCTATGTTCGGATGAAGAATTTTATGAATTAGATGTTTGATTTTGTTGTGGTTTAGATAGGTTTTGATTGTGATTTTGTGGTTTTTTTTATTTAATTTGTTGTTTTGCGAAGTTTAGAGAGTTTTTATTATTTTATAAAAGATTTTTCAAACTTTAAAACCTTTTTGAAGTTTTTTATAATTTTTGAATGTTTAAAAAATATATATATATTTTTTTTTCAAGTTTTTATTATTTTTGTTGTTGTTTAAAACGTTTTTATGTTCTATTAAACTTTATAAGCTTTTTATAAAACATTTTAAGATTTCATAAAAAGTTTTTAATTTTGTTATAATTTATAAATTGGTTTTTGGTTTCTAAAGTTTATCAAAACGTTTTTCACGTTTTTAAAAGCCTTTTCAATCTATAAAAGGTTTTTGTTTTCGTTTTTAGATTTAATTAAAACGTTTTTCAATTTTTAGAAAACGGTTTCATTTACAAAAATGGTTTTTTTTTTTAATTTTATTAAAACGTTTTCTTAAAAAAAAATTCAATTTATAAATTTTTTATCTTTTTAAATTTTATAAAAACATTTGTTATAAAAGATTTTAAAAATAATTATATTACAAAAACGTTTACTATTTTAATTTTTTTTATATATTAATAGAATTAAAATATCTATTATAAATATTTAATAAAATTTGTTTTATTTTTATTTTAAAATAAAATTTCTGACGGATATATAAAATTTTTGACGATTAATATATCCGTCATAATTTCGTCGGAAATATATCTGTCAGAAATTTGTCTGTCAGAATTTTGTAGAAAATTTGTCCGTTGGAATTTTGTCGGTAATTTTCCGTTGGAATTTCGTCAAAAATTTGTTTATCGAAATTTCGTTGGAAATTTGTTGGCGAAATTCCCGACGAAATTCCGATGAAATTTTGTTTTCTGACGAGATAGAACCGACGTTTTTTTTCGTCAGTAATTCGTCGAAAATGGCTTATTTCAAACGGATTTCCGACGAAATCGGCCGTAGGAAACAAGCTGTTTTTTGTAGTGTCTCTCTAGATTTTTGTCGTAGATTAAATAACGCCCTATTCGATAAAAAGTATGTCGCCGAAGGAGGAATTGTCCCGAGAACAGAAAGGGAAAGCGATCGCCACTGAGTCAAGTCCAGCGAAGGATTTGACGACTAAAAGGACTCCTCTAGATGAATTCAACTGGATTCATCATGATGCTATGATGGAGACGGTGAAAATGGAATTATCGCAGCGTCTGTTAGTCGCTGGCGCTGCGAGGCAGTTCAGAGAGGAGGAGAATTGCGCCGCGGGCGACGGCCAGGATGCTGTTAGTGAAGATAGGGATGGTACGAGTAGTAAGTCGGTCAAGCCGACGAGAGGTTCTCGATCAGGGCACTCGATTCGTCCGGACTTCTTTCCTACCTGCTATTACCCGGGAGGGATCTTCGAAGAACTCCCAGGTTTAGCTCCTGAGTTAATGCGTTCCTGGTCATAGCCGTACAAGATTGGGGGAATGTGGTGGCGACTCTGTCGACTCCCCGGCACGTGAAGAAACTCTTGAGAGAGAGTATAGCAGTGGGGGTGACGTTCCTTATTACGACGCGCGAACAGAGGCTGTGGTCTCCTCTGGTGGGGTATCACTGTGTGTACGACTCGTACTTCCAAACAGATACCAAGCTCTTGTTTCTGATCCCCCGACTTTTCACGTCATATGCTTTTTGTGGGGATGTCGCGATCTGTCAGTTTCTGAATGGTTCGTTTCGCATTTCTATAACATTGATGGTGCTGGGTGCCGAGATCGACGTGTTGATGAGTGTTCGGGCCTTCTAGGAGCTGACGTTTATTAAAACAATGCCGGAGGGCCTTTTCTCGATAAAGATGAAGCCGAATTACAACATAATCACTGGCCATCCGAACAAGACGAGTAACTGGCAGCGTTATTGCTTTTACATCAAATCTGACGAGTCTGCGTTTGAGGAGCCACCTAAAGATGATTTCTTTGGAATTATCGTATCGGTAGACCGCTATTACCGATCAACTGTGTTATTTCACCGGTTCTAACTGTTTTCTTTTTATCGTGCAGTTGAGCGTCCTAATACGATCACGTATCCGGAGGACTTCTTCAAGAACACACAAGCCATCACAGCACTCAGCCATTAGAGTTGGCCGGATATTGGCGACGAGAAAATATGATTTTACTTTTTTATAAATATTTTATGGGATTTTAATTTTAATTTTTAAAATTTTAATTAAATTTTAATCATAATCATAATTTAAGTTAATTAATTACTAAATAAATTGCAAATAGAATTTTTAGAGATTTTGTTAGAATTTTATTAGGAAAGTTATTTATTTGTATTTCAAATAAGAGATTAAGATATTAAAAGATATTGTAAATAAATTATGTGTAATTTGCTAAATTTTCTAAGGAATGGTTCAAATAAAAAAATCATATATAAAAAAAAGTCACAAGACTCTAATTTAATAGATTAGATGTTTATAAACTCTAAGAGGATATTAGAGAATCATTTCTGTTTTGTTATAAAGGATTAATATAATGTTAGGAAAATGTTTAGTTGTTTTATTTTATATTGTTAGCATAATGTTATGAATTCTTTTCGCTGTTTATGTTAATATTGTTAGCAAAATATTACAATTAATCATTGTTCCATTTCTTTTACTCATTAATAATTCTAAAATTTTAGTAATATAGAATATTCTAAATCTAAAATTTAATATATATACTCTATTAATTTATACATATGCAATATTTCGTATGAAGCAATACTTCAAAATCAGGCCAGTTTTTTTTAAAAGTAATACATCAAAGTTTTCTAATATGCATCACGTATTTGCAAACAGATAAAGAATGGATTTCAGAACCGAATCTCTTCCATAACCGACCACGAAGTCTTCTTAGAGTTGCAGTCTATCTTGAATTCATTATGTCTTGAGTTAAGCACAACGTGAGACATGTTAGTCAGGAGGCTGTTTTCTTTTATAAATTTGCTTTGCTTTTCTGTATTCTCTTTGACAGACTCTGACGTGGAGACAATTGGAAGAAACAAATGAAAGAACCAGATTGTTACATGATTTTCGAGTAGAGTTTGTGAATAGGGACCGACTCTTCTTAATGTTTTAACATTCGAAAGATTCAAATTTAAGAATAAATGTTTGTTAAACTAGATATATATTGTATAACCTAATTATAGTTATTAACTAATTATAAGGGATATATTTATTTCTAACGAGTTGTGAATAGGTCCAAATTTAAATGGCAACATGTTTAATTAGATAAAAAATAGGACTCTGTTATAGATAAGATGAAATGCTTATGATTTTTTCTTGTAAAGTTTTTTTTTCTGCAAATTTCTGGATCTACGCCACCCTTACCTTTAAATCAATGATGCATTTACTACATTTTCTATATGTTGTTCACATGTTCAATGACAGAATTAATTCATGTAGGTAGCTGGTTTTTAATTAAAACCTTTGGTTTGGTTTCATTTTCTATATGTGGTTCACATATTTTCTAGAAATATAAAGTCTAAAGACCATACAATATAAATTAGGCCATGTGTTTCAACGGGTTTCATGTTTGACCACAATATCGGTGCTATTAAAAGGGAAGGATTCTTAAAAGAATCTACCTATGAAAGATTGTTAGACATTTTCATTAAACTTAACTATTTTGTTGGTCTCACTTTATATTTCTCTAACTACATAATAATCAATTATCTTATATTTATCTGGCTATAAAATAATTAATGCTCTTATATTACTCAACTTACTATGATACACCAAAGATTTATACATCTGTACTATTCAAAGGGAAGGATTCTTAAAAAATATACCTATGAAAGATTGTTGGAATTTTTCATTAAACTTAACTATTTTTTTGGTTTCACTTTATATTTTTCTAACTATACAATAATCAATTATCTTATATTTCTCTAGGTATAAAATAATCAATGATCTTATTTATTACTCAACTTACTATGATACACCAAAGATTTATACATAACTTCATTATACCAAAATATCATCGTACCAAAACGTGTCTCATGAATCCATAACCAAAACGTGACCAAAACTATATTGTTCCTTGGTGGCACCAACTTTGTAATATTTCACACTATCATTTTTTTTTACCAAAAGTTCACTCTATCATTTTTTCGTTGATCGAAATGTGTTTTTTTAAATGAATAGGTTAACCTTTCTGAAATATTTATCTACAAAACTTATACATCATAGCTTCTCCTTGACTAACACTTTTAATAATTTTGAGTTGATTTTAAATGAAGTTATTTGGCATACTCTAGTTTAACAATATATTCTAAATATATTGTTAGAGGTTATTTCACGTACTTTAGTTTAACAATATATTCAGGATATTTTTGATAAGAATATATTATAGATGCGATTTTGAAAATTAATATTATTAAAAGAAAACCTTTTAAAAAATATATTATAAAAAGCTTGTTGAATCTATATATAACTCTTTTTTTTTTTATCCTACCATTAACTACTATAACTATAAATAATTTAAATATTTTAAATGAATTCTATTATTATTTGTCATCCTGTGTGATACACTTTTCTAATTATTTTTTTCCTTATCATCCAATGTTTTGCTGATATTCAATAACGTTATATACATCATATATTATGCTCAAAGATAGATATATAATATTTATATATCAAACATATCAAACATACAACATATTATACCATGTCATCTAACATGATATAATTCTAAATATTTACAAAATAAAAGTTGATAAAAACACTTTAGCAAATCATTTGTTAAAACAAAATTATATATATATTTACGTAAATTAATTTTTATAAAAAATATCTATAATAAAATTGTTATTCAATATAAGTTTAAAAACTATTAAAAATCCCTGCAAATAAAACTATTTAAATTAGCTTAAAATCTGCCAAATACGTTTTAAGTCGCACTAATTGAACAAAATAAATAATTGAGAGTGGGCATAGGCATTCGAGTCTTCAGATCGGATAAAGTAGTGTTTTTGTTCAGGTCGGGTCCTTTGAATCCTAAATATTTGAACTCAACTAGATATCTGAAATTGTTTTACCTGAGTTCGGGTCAGTTTAGTTTGGGTCAGTTGAGTTTGGGTCAGTTCCCTTCAAGGCTGGGTTGGTTCGGGTCCATAATTCAAATACATACAAAAATACATGTAATTTTTGGATATGTAGCGGGTCCGAGTTGGTTCGGGTATTTAAGACCCAAAAGACTAAAAGTAACCGGAAATCCCAAAAAATACCCAAAACCCAAAAATGTCAAAAGTCAAAACAAATACCCGATGATATTCAAATACCAGAAAATACCAGAAATTATAACCGGAAACCTGAGAAACCAAAAAAAATATCCATAGCTTAATCCAGATACCCAAAAAATATATTTTAAGAAATTTTAAAATTTGCCGTAAACCCAAAATTATAACCAAAAACCAGAACCTGAAACTTAAGAGAATATCATAATATCGAAAACCTATTTGAAATACCCAAAATACCTAATATACACAAAACATTTTTGGTACCTTAAATATCCGATCGGGTCTCGAGTAGGATGTGGACTTGAACCAAAACCGCATGTCCAATAAATATCCAACATGTACTTTTCTATGGATCCAAATCAAACATGTGTTTCTGGTCGGTTTTTGGATCCAGATAAATGTCCTGATTTAGAAAGTTGCGTAAAAATGTACATTTAAAATCTTAAATAATCTAAATCATAAATTACATAATATTTTTAAAAAATTATCTACTTTGATATAATAAAGTTTTGTAACAATACTCTCAAAATATTAATCCATATCAAACTTTGTTTATAAGCCAGAAAAAACTCGCGCTTTCGAAGCGCTGATCAAAATCTAGTGGTTGTCTATAAATGGTTATTTTTCAGTTTTAAAATTTAATTAAATAAGTTTATGTTAAAGTGTAAAACATTTTTGATTCATATCATTATTTAAAGTGGAAAAATGTTACTTCACAAAACTAATCCATGTGCTTGTCTATAAATGGTTATTTTTCAGTATTAAAATTTAATTAAACTAGTTTATGTTAAAGTGTAAAACATTTTTGGGTTTAGATATTCAAGCGAAACACTTGATCAATAAAAATTGTTTAGGATCTCCTATTTTTGAAGATGTGGGTTGACCAGCTGACCCGTCTCAATATTTTTGTGGATCCTAAGCAATTTGTTTTTAATTTTATAAGAACTAGAGATTTTATCCGGGCTACGCCCGGATCTATATAAAAAGCATTATATTATATATATTTACATTATAATATATTACATATATGTTATAAAAAATATAAATAATAAATTAAATTAAAATGAGTAAATTCACAATTTATTGTTTTCTACTAAGTGGAATAGTGAACAATGTAAAATGAATAAATAATTTATTAAACCTAAGCTATTCTCAAAAATATTTTTCGTACATATTTATTTTATTATGAAAATATACCATTTATCTCAACATCGCGTATTGTTCTCGTTATATGTGTTATTATATCATGTGTATGTTTTTATTTATCTCTTATTTAATCTTTTATAATCTATTTTTACGATTATAATCTATTTTTTACAATTATAATTAGTAAAGCTAATTTAATTACCTATTTCTTTAATTAAAAAAACTTTTAAAAATGTTTTATGTGTTAAATACACTGAAAATTCTATGAAGATATTATTATTTATTTTATTATTTGTTTTTTATAAACAAAAAGACAAATCTTACAGTCCAGCTATAGTTAAAATATTGACTCGGCGTAAAAAGATAATCTAAATATTCTGAATAGATATTCACATTTTATTTAACTTTTATTATTAAATATTAGTTGGTTTTACAATTAGTATTTAAAAAAACAAAATCAGGTTATTACACTGTTATAAAAATAAAATTTTATATACCAATTGGGGGAATTTTGCATATACTTCCAATAACATTATCTTCATACTATTTTTTTGTTTACAGTAAAAACAAACCAAAGCTTAAGTCGATTTCTTCATTCGAGTAACCTAACTTTCTGGGGAATAATATCCTTTAGTGAGTCTTGGATCGATTGGGATCCTATGTGGCTCTATATCCTTATGATGTCCCTCGAACATGCACGCTCTCCAACATTACGTACCTTTCTGAGTTTTCAATTCGACTTGATCCTTTGAGATTATATTTTCCCCTTTCTTTAGTTTTAGTGATCTTTCAAGGAAACATTTGTGTACTTTTATCCCCACCTTGTTGAAAAACGCATATTAGTAGGTATGTTTTCACGTACTATCAAACGGAAGAAGTTTGCAAGTTATCAAGGTAACTATTGCCAGACATGGCCTAAACATATTTTCTTCACTAATTGTCCTTTCATATCTCTTTTCATTTAGTGATAGATAGATTGCTAAATAATCAGTAGGTCCATATTACAATCTTTTTTTTTGAACACAACTCCATATTACAATCTAAATTTGATATTCTGTGTCAGATGTCTAAATCCCAATGTTTATTTCCTAATCTTGGGCAGGTCTGGCAATCATATCGGACTGAACGGGAAGCCCTTTAGCCGACGAAGAAACAAAGAGTTATCAAAGATAAGTTTACAATTGTAAAAGCTGCCACATGCATCACATGGTCTGTAAAAAATAATATTTTTGGCTTAGGACATAATAGGATTTTATCCCAGGAAGAAATACAGGTAATTCTATTTTCAAAAAGGTTTATTACTTCCTTCATTATCCACTTCAAAATTGTAATTCTATTTTATAAAATCAAGAATGTGTTCATTAGGCCTTTTATATTTGTTACTGGTCATCCTTCACTTCATATTTGTTATTGGCCATGCTCTGCTGTGACCAACACATAATCCGACCTGCATGATAAATGAAAAACTGACTTAGAAAAATTAGAACTTCTATTCTCTATTGACACATTGGGTTTTGAATGGGGTATCTCTTATGGTTTACCTTTATTCATTGGAAGCTCATTCCTATTTCAGCAAAGTAGAGCCATCATTAAAAGTCTTCCATGCCTCGCATTCAGTGAAGATCTTGTAACTAAGATAGAGAACTAAGGTTACAATTCACAGCAACCAAAAATATTAAAACCAAGAAAAGATTGTATTTGTTTCCTTACTTTTACACAGTGTTTCAGTGACAGAGAAAGCTTTTCGATGCCGAACGTGTAAAGATCATTAAAGCACATGCAAATATGCTGCCAGCTAAGTCCTTTCCAATTGAGTGTCTTGAGAGTTGAAACCCTTGCTTATGCAGTTCAATTTAACTGTAGCATCCATAGTACTTACAGTTTTCAACTGGGGAAAGAAAAAACAATGATGTTGAATGATCTTAGTCCAGCTAAAGAAAGCAACCATGATAATATCAATGAGAGAAGGTAAGAGATTGAGTCACCAACCAAAATTATCGAAATCCTTCTAGATCAATGTTTCTTGATTTCTCACACTGCACTGCTTTCTTAGCTTCTTCTGTATATGTGCAAGTGTTAAATTAGTTTGTGGTCATTGTAAGATGCTAAAGACCCATAAACTCTTGGAAACCTTGCCGTCTGCAGTCTTCATGTTGGCAAATCACCTTCATGTTACTTAAGGTAAAAGTTGTTTAACCTACTTGAAAAAGTTAGGTGAGAGTAGTAAGGTAAATGATAAATTTTTTTGTTTCTATTTACAGTTAAATGCAAAAAGTTAGGTCCAATCGCAAACCTGAATTCCTTTGCAGACACCACAAAAGCACATAACGCAAGATCGTATGACTCCTTTAAGCCCTCTAACCCTTGACTCTGTCATCTACCATGTTGACATACACATCAGCTATATATAATTTTTTTCTGTCACACGAAGGGAAACAAAATCAGAAAGCCACCATTTACCTTTGCGCCTCGAAGAGAGTTCACAGTTAGTCCCTCAAGTATTCTAAAACCCGGAAGTTCTTTCACAGCAGGGATATCGAAGACTACGTTATACACTATATTATATGCATTATAAATCAAACACGAAGATAAACATATACCACCGATACACACTTTTTTCTGCGACTTGTGAAAACAGTAAAGGGTCAGGTTAATCAGTAAAAGATCATACCTGCTTGTTTAAGAGAGAGCTGCCGTTCAAAGCCAATACGGAGCCCCTGTTTCTTGACTCCCATAAGTGAAATAAACTAAAGCGTAACTCTGAGTCCGAGAGGCCTAGTGTGATGGCGTTGAAAAATAGAGCCGCCCGAGACTTGCCAAGAGATTTTTCCGACTGACTTTGCTTTTACTGGAAGAAGTTTTGTGGATGTTGTTGAATGAGCTTGGAGGTCGATCGGAAAAGGTTTTTATATAGGAGGAGAGACATAGGGAGTCAGAACGGTGAAACACATAGACGGTAGGGTTTCTAGACTTTGAGACGGCAAAGAGAAAGTGTAAAAGTCGGAGAGATCGTGAAAATTGGGCCACATCAAATCACTAAGAGCCCATATTATTTCGCATGATTATATTGTTGATAGCATGGCAGATTAGTGCATTTTAATTGGACGATTAAAAAATCTGACATGGCACTCTCTCCATTGAGAATATCTTCCTTTTAGTATATGATAGATTCTCATGAAAAAAATCGATAGGTTAAACAAATGTTTCAAAATTTGTTGTGTTATTGTTTTCTATAAATTACAAAATTTATTGAATTAATATATTTAATTATTACACTCCTTAAATAATATTTTATTAAGACATTAGAGAAGTATATTTTAATTGTTTCCTATGCTTTTTCATATTTGTCACGAAAATTTATATGTTAAACTTACTTTTACAAAATTCTTAACTTTGTCACGAAAACAAAAATCTATGCTTTTTTATATTTGTCAACGTTCTCACACTTTCTAAGAATATATTAGCTTAGTCACTTACTTATTTTTTTTTTTACAAAACAAAGTATCGGAGTCTTGAAAGTTGAATTTATATTATTGTAAATGAGCATAAGAGTTTGTGATTATATACTTAGTGGTTCTTGTATATGTGTCCAAGAATGTTTCAATGGCTTAGTGGTAACTGTCCTATATATATATCATACTAACCCGGGTTCGATTCTCACCTTCGCATTGTTTTTTTTATTTTTTACGAAAAGTAAATGAGATGACATGGCAATTTCGGGTTCTCTGATTGGTTGATTTTTCTATCCTATGTGGACACCCTCTCCATGGCTTATATCCCCCTTTTAGTATAGTATAGATAACTAAAATATTTGTCGGTGAAAGATAATAGTTTTGAAAAACAGAATCTTAAGTTTTTGAAATAATACTCTAAATTCGAACAAAAATATTATGGAAACCGAAATTCGTACTGTCGATTTCCATTTAAATTAGGAAAATTAGAAAACCCCTAATTTCTCAGAAGTCCCAGATATCTGTTAAACCACACGCCAAGCAATCAGAACACGCAAGTAAAGATTAAAAGAAATAAGAAATCTTGAAAAAGAGCAAAAGGAGTTTTATTCCGAATTCGCGTATGAGCGTTACAACAAGGTAGAAGCCTCGGCTATGAGAGCTGTCGGCGAGATTTCTAGTTCTAACAACCTAAGACTATAAAATCTAGTTGAGTCACAGCTCGAAATAACAAAAACGGAAAGTTATCTAATTGCTCTAAGTGGCGGATCTTGTTTGCATCCTTTTCCTATGTTTTATGAACGTGTTCCTTAGTTCCGATGAATGAGCCAAGATTAATGCAATGCTTCACCGCAAGACTTTTCGTGAAAGTAATCTTTTACGAAGAATACTTTTCGTAAAAAAACGTTCATGTTAATTTTTACGGATATTTGGATGTTAACTTCGTCGTGTCAGTTTTTGACCCCAACAGTTAGCCTCCCAATCCATTAGAATCGTTGATTACAATGAGATTCTATTGTGCGGTTTGGCGAGTTTAGGCAAGATAGGCGTATTGGACAAAGTTTGTATCCAAAAATTCCGCGGAAAATATTGATAAAGGACTATATATATAAATCAAATCTTAAGCTCCTACCTCTATAAGTAGTGAGCTCCCATCCTTCATTCCCCTCACACCTTTCTCTCTTTCCAAAACAACAAGAAGAGTCCTGATGCTGAGATGGCTGAGGCCTCCTCCCAGGCGCCGGAGACAACCCCTTCTGACGACGCTCCAGCCTGTATCGCCGGCTTTTTCTCTTTCCAAGAGAAGATGGCTCGTCGTAAGGCTGAGAAGGAAACAGCCCATGCTGATGCCGAGCTCCCGTCCTCTTCCGTTCTGGTCGTTTCTACAACTCACGAACTCGAGGTCCAGGTTTCGCAAGGTACGGGAGCGCAAGTCAAAGCGGGCGCTCCATTCGTGCCAGACACTTTGGCGCAGCCTCCGGGATCGTCTACGACTCCGATTCTTATTGAGAGCAACAACAAGGCCACTGAGTCAATGCCTCCTCCTCCAGCTAGGAAAGAAATTGTCCTGGCATTGCGTGCCCCTAGCGCTACTCTGGTTGTTCAACCAAAGGGCCGGAAGAGAAAGTGCATCAGGGGCAACTACGGGGAATCTTCGCAGCAGGAAGGATTGAATCTGGCGTCAGGACTCCGCGGAAAGGTTCATTCTTCACTTTGGCTTTTTACTCTTAGAGTGTGAGATCTTGTTTAGCCCTATTTTGCACCGCATCTCTTAATTGTTTTTCCCCACCTCGCAGTTTGTGTCGCTGATTGATGGGATGGTCAGCGAATGCGGTTCCAAGGTCAGCAAATGCGGTTCCGAGGTCAGTCGTCTTGCGAGAGATTTGACCAAGATACAAGGCAAACTATCTGAGTCCGGGGCCATGTACAAAGCTCTCGAGGATTCTCATTCCGCAAAGGTGTCAAAGCTCGAGGTCCAGATCGGAGAGCTCGAGAGGGACCTTGGGAAGACGACGAGTTCTTTGCTTAAAGAGAAGAAAGCCAAGAAGACCAATTCGTCGGAGGTACGACGACTTCAGCGTCAGATCGAAAGTGGTGAAGGGGCGGCGAGCCGTGCAGTCGAGGAGGCCAAGGATGCACTTTGTGTTGAATTTCAGACCCGTTTGACGAAGATCTCCGACCTTCAAGGTTACCTTGAGTGCATTCGCAGCAGGGACTTGGCCTGGGCGACTATCGATGGTGGGATGGCCGTGATTCAGGCACCCCAGGGTGAAAATCCTTCGTCTCTTCAGGCCGAGGAAGCCAGGTTGTTCGCTTGTAAGGGAGATCTGGCGACCGTGGACGGAAGTTTTGGCCTTATGTTGGCTGACCTAAAGTCCTAGTGTTTTCTCCTGGTGTGTTTAAAAGACCCAGAGGGGCAAGATCCTGCGGTCAGGGGGAAACAGAGATGGTGCGGCCCCGAGCTTGGACGGGCTATGGGTGAAGAGGAGGTCTAGATTCCAAATGACAATCAATGTTACGATCTCTGTTTGAGAGATTTCTTTTTTGAATGTTCCGGACTTGTACGGCCGTGTTTATGTTTTTGGGACTGGCCGCTTGTGGCTTTGAATCCCCACCGCATTGCGGCTTTTATGAATGGATATTCAGTTTGCGTTTTTATGCGAGTAACTCGGATGGTGTAGAAGGAAGCTTTTATGAGTTGTCATCTCATATCTTTCTCCCAAGTGGAGTGCTATATTCGTGGTCCGTTTCGAATTTTTCTGTAGTCTTAACTTCATGGGATTTCTGAGGACGTTGAATATGAGCATAGAGGCATGCTTTAGGATCTCGTATCTTTTGATATCATATCTTGAGATGTTAAAGACCAGTGTGCTGGGTTTAGGGCAAGACCTAGGTTTACTTCTGGTTTTAGGGGGTGCGATGACTAATTCGACTTACATATCCCATTGCAGTTTCGACCTGATTCCATACCGATTTAAAGTCCGCGATAGGTTCTCGGCTTAGATGACTTGTCTGGTTGGAATCGAGCATCTCTCCAAGGACAATTTTTAAGTCTGCTGGAAATTTAAGTCTCCTGGAAATGCTGACCAAAAATTTTGGAATTATTTTGTAGCGCTATTACCCTTGTGTCAGATGTATAAGAGTCATCTCTTTGAGATGGCTTAGTCTGTTTAGGACGTTGGGAGTTCGATGTGATCAGCAACGAACTTGGTGGTAGATTCTACCGCTTGGATCTTCGCGAAGAGTATATGTTTGAGATGATGTTAATGCGTATGACAATTCTTTTTTTTTAGACCATGATTTTGTCTATGCGATGGCTGGCGGGAATTAGTTTCTTAGGCGTTTCTTCGACGTCTCGCAATACCAAAGGTTGATTTTCCCTAGGACTCGAATATAATTTGTGGATCAAAGATGATCGTGCAGTTTTGTGGAACGCTGATATCACTCAAATTACCCTAAGGAGTGATTTATACTCTCTCAAATAAGAGGTCGAATTGTAGTACTTAGGGATCGAATTCACAGGGAGCTAGGGAACCAATTAAATCTAATCAGTTTGATTAAGCCAGGCTAATAGTTAATAAAGCAGTAAATAATTAATGCAAATCAATAGATAAAGCAGTAAACAAGTTGAACAAGACAATTATTCAGCTTGGCAAGTAGTTGTTTGATGGAAGGATGGTTGCTAGATCTAGGATTTCTATTCAGGAGATCATGATTATAATCCTACATATGCTTAATGAGTTGCATGCATGATAATATAAAGCTCAACTACTTGATCAACTAGTCAACCAGCTCTCGCATGTATTGACTTCTCTATTAACTAGATCTATGATCTCAACTCTCGTTATATTGATCAATAGAAAGTGTCGATCGATAATCCTATTGGAATATCGATCGATACACATTTTGCACCGTCGATCGATTATTTAAGTGTGATATCGATAGATGGGCTCTAGTCAAGCTTTATGCACAGGTTGAATGAAGGCTTACTAAGCTCACTAGATCAGCTCTCGCCTTGCTCATAGCAAGAAACATAGTTCCACTAGAATATTTTCAGGATGAGAATAAAGCTCACGCTTTTATCGATCAATCCAAGGGCAGGTTCTAGGTAGCTAATCTAGACACATACATTATGAACAATCCTAAAGATGATTATCACAACTCAGAAATCTATAGTTGGGGCTAATCCCTCATCCTATTTGAACCCTAAACCTAACAGGTGGAACTATTCAGACATGAAATTTGTCAAAGAAATCATAGATGAATAAATATAAAATTACAATATATATAAAAACCAAAGACAATGGAGTTCCAGGAGGACTCTGAAGGAGTTCCTCCTTTCTCTCCTAACTAAGAACAATGAATAAAAAAAATCTTAGATAGCGTAGCCGTCAACAATGGCTTATAACTAACATAAATAGGGTTTCTGGTCGTTCAAAGGTAATCAGGTAATTTGTGGTTACTTCTGGGCTTCATTCGGTCATAAAATATGCTTGCCCCGCATACTGGCATCCATATTGATCGATGTCCAGAGTTCTGCATCGATCGACATACGTTCCTCTTCTCGACAGCTTCCAATCGCGAGGCAGACTGACCACTCTTCAGTAAAACGGGGATAACCTCTGCTACAGGATGCTGATGGACCGCAAACCGGTGGCATTGGAAAGCTAACTCAAAGCTATATTTTGTGTCAAACGATAAGCTCAATCTAACAGGCAGAAGGTCTCCATCCATAGCTACACATCTGACGTGTCTGTGCAGCTCTACACTCAAAAGGTTCCAAAAGACACAAAAATTACCATTTTTTTCTAAATCGTCCATGAACCTGTAACACTCTAAATAGACTCTATATAGTAGTAATTAGTTATTAAAACACTTATAGACCATGACTGAAAGTGGATAAAATCCATGGTCTATCAACTCCCCCAGACTTACTCTTTTGTTTGTCCTCAATCAAAACAGACGGGCAGTCTCTCTGAAAGAGGTTTGAAAACAGCAGGGACTCACATGATTTATACTTAAAATCATCACCTCTACAATATTGTAATCCACATCTAAGAAATCATAATCACAAAAACACATTATACCATATCCTAGCTTAACAACCAAATTCACCTAGCCAACAACTTATCAAATCCTGTCGGACATTCCCCTCTACCAACCTCACTTTTTTACATAAATAAAAGTGCATGCTTTACCTTGGGAGTATCGATCACAGGATGCAAAAATTTTCAAACAAGTATATGGACCTGTAGGTAACAATAGTTCCTTTCCTCTCTCTCTACTAATTTCTCCCCTAGTCAAAGTCTGCTTTATTGCAACATTATTGACCAAGGTTGGACATGCTTCCATGAACGAAGCTTTAATGGTTTTAGCCACTAAATCATGTTCACTTCTTTTTGACCTATATCCTAGGATTCTTTGTGAATCAAACCTTGACGGTTGTAGCCACCAAGTCTTGTTCGAATCCTTTACCTATAGAATTCTTATGAATCAAGCCTTAATGGTTGTAGTCACCAAGTCATGTTCGAATTCTTTTCCTAAATTATAATCTATAATAATATTTTTTTATTATATATATATATTTTTCTTTTCTTTATATATATATATATATTTTTTTTTTTTTGAAAATAAATATCTCTACCTATAAATCTAGGTTTGAAATAGAGAGAGAGAGAGGGTGACATATCTACACAAGGTTTTACCTTTCAGGCTTGTTTGAAGAATCCGATCCCATGTATACCAAGCCCCAAGACAAGCAGTTGTGTCAGGTTTAGTGTTGGAGGTCAGCTTTGGTTCCTGTAAACAATCTGAGCAAGTGTAAATAGTTGATAGATTGATCCACATAAGCATCTTTAGTACTATATGCAATCAATAAGTTTAGAATGGTGCTAAAAAATGGTTAGATAACAAACAAAATCTAATAAGTTCATTATCCCCTTCTTGACTCAATAAAATATTTTGAAAACATTTTGATAAAACTTATGAACACACTAATATCAGTAAACATCCCCCAGACTTAAATTACAATGTCCCCAGTGTATATCTAGTTGGAGTTATGGTGAGAAATTATCATAAGTACATAATTTAACAAGTAAGAACGATGACCTGCCTAGTGTGATCGACACAGTGAAGTGACAATCGATCGTTGTTGATGAAGTGTTGTCGACTGATAGCGACATGGTCTCATCGGTCGATGGCTAGAGAAATCATTCGACACAATGAAGAGACAATCGATCATTGGATCTGAAGTGCTGTCGATCGATATCGAGCTGGTCTCATCGGTCGATGTACTGAACAATCGTCTACTCGGATCTGTTTTTTTTTAAATTTTTTATATATATCTAACTAAAACACAATATTAGTTGAACCTCTCCCAGACTTAAATAACACTATCTCTAGTGTCATACAATCTAAGATTGGTGGGGAAATAAATCATAAGGATAATATGTAACAAAGAAAAACCGGTATACCTGACTTTGATGTGAGTGTCGACCAAAACAGTTAATTGGTGATCAATACTCTTGAAGCTCTGTCGATCGACACAGTTAAGTGGCGATTGATCGATGCTAGTGATGCTTTGTCGATCGACGTTGTGCAGTCATCATCGATCCTCGTGCAAACTCGTCTTCCTCGGATTTTTTTTACCTAACATAAATAAAACACTAAAAGTTAGTAATAGATAACTTATAAAACCAATTCTAATTTTTTTTTCCGATGAACAGTGATTGCTACAGTGCTGCTACAGTAACTTCTGATTTTTTGCTACAGTGTCGATCAATTTGTTTGCTACAGTGTCGATCGATTTCCTTGCTACAGTGTCAATCGATGCTACAGTGCCTCTGCTACAGTGCGGTTCCTACAGTGCCGTCGTTACGGTTCTTCCATTTTTTTACCCGCAACAAATAAAAAAATTTAATCAGTAACAATCTAATCAGTAACAATCAGACAAGTCTCAATGTCTACTCTCTGAAGCTTTATCATTATTGTGTGAAAGCCTGCTCCATAGACTCTTCTCTTTTGTCTATCATCTCAGCAAGAAGGAGTGCTCGAAGCTTTGCAAATGGATGTGAGATGCATCTGCTGCGCACTCTGGATTTCCTGACACCATCTGAGAAGCAAGGAATCAATGAAAACTGAGAACTGTCCTTGATCCTTTTTCTCTTCTTCCAATTCCTCCTCTTCTTTCCCCCAGACTTGTCTGATCGCGTGGTGGTTTTTCCATCCCTAAGATTTCCACACACATCAAATTTCTTATGCTCTGATACCCGTCCAGTGTCGATCGATGGAGAAGTGGTAGCGTCGATCGATGTCGGTAGTTGATGTCGTTCGATGGTATCTGGTCGGTGTGGATCGATTCTGCTTCTGCTGGGCCGTTATCGACTTCATCTCTAAATCGCAACCCTCTCTGAGAAGCTTATGCATGTAGAGGATCATCAAGTACCCCAATGAAAGAGCTGAAATGCATACTCCTATCAGGTGGAATAGGAGATTCAACTTCAAATACAACATATGAAACCACAATCTTCATAGGATCATATATCCTCTTCACTCTTTTGTGAAACCCAGCAGCTTCTTCTATCCAGAAAGGTGGTCTCTGATGTGTAAGGACATCAAGGTGTGAGGCCTTAGACATGTTCATCCTTTCCTCAATATGTTCCAGCTCAACTATGCAACCTGGCGGATCGTCCATCAATGGACATATATCGATATTAGGTGGGTGGTGTCGATTGATAATTGGTTGACGATGTCGATCGATGTCGGGTGGGTGTAGATCGATGATGTGGGGTTTCTGTCGATCGATCTCATCAGGTTGTTGTCGATCGATGTTAGCCTTTGAAGTTTCCAGATCTCCTCTCGAAGTGTGTTGATCGTCATCAAGCTTCTTCTTCAAATTATGATCCATATCTTCAAGCCATTCCTCCAGCTCCAAGAAGTCTTCCATAGTGACTTCCCTACTCGAATCCAAGTCTTCAAGCTTTTCTCCATCCTCCAACTCCAAGAACTCTTCTAGCTCCAAGAAATCGTCTATGGTGATTTTTCTGTCTCCATCTGAGGTAGGATCACAACTTGATATATCAATGTTCTTATGGGTCGAGTCTGCAGTGTCCTGAGGACAACACGATCTTTCAGGGATTTCGAGTGGTATCGATCGATGATAAAAGTCTGTGTCGATCGTTTCTGAAGTGCCGATGTCGATCGATTCTGAGGTACTGCTGTCGATCGATGATGAAGCCGGATCACTTGTATCAGCTTCTTCTACTTTGCTCGGCTCTCTAAATCCATGTTGTTCATCCCTTTTTGCCATAATGTCGTCGAGAAGTTGGATTGGAATCATAGACTCCTCATCTAACGATGCCAAAAACCTGTCCCATTTATCATCATCAAGAAATTTGTAAAGGAAGGCTCTTTCAATGTCATCCCAGCTGGTTAGAGATCCTGGTTGCAGTTGACTGAACCATCTGAATGCATCCCCAGAGATAGAATAGGGGAAGATTTTCCAGAGCATGTGGTATTCAGACCCTTCATTCTGCTCACTCCTTGACATTAGATCCTCAAGCTCCTCAATTTGGTTTTTGGGGTCTTGGTGAGGAAGGCCCTGGAAAGGGTCTTGACCTACCCAATTATACCACTCTCAGCTCAGGTTAAAGACATTCATCTCAGCAACATCAATAATATCAGGGATCACAGCACCCTGAACATTAATTAACTGTCCTGCAATGTTGCGAGTGCGACCTTCTTCGTCTCTTAACATCCCATTCACATTGACCTTAAGAATGAGCACTTCCACCTTCCCTGCCTCCAAACAAGTGGTGTCAGACGGCAAATGAATAATGTCGATCGATGGTTGATGAGCAGTGTCGATCGACATCGGGTGAACAATGTAGATCGACGTCGGGTGAACAATGTAGATCGACGTCAGGTGATCAGTGTCGATCGATTTCTGGTTCATGTTGTCGATAGTTGTTGCTTGGAGGGTGTCGATCGACTCTTCCCTCGTAGACTTACGGATCGTGCGCGAATCAGCAGGCTCCTTCTTTGAAGGACCTATAAATTCTCTCTTCATTGTTGTTTCCGGTACTAAGATGTATGTACCTGAAACAGAAGAAAAACTTTTATCAGTTTTTTGAGAACAATAGTAAAACCTACACTAAATCTAACTAGACAAGATCTAATAGCGCCAAATGTGATATCATTCAAATTACCCTAAGGAGTGATTTATACTCTCTTAAATAAGAGGTCGAGTTGTAGTACTTAGGGATCGAATTCACAAGGAGCTAGGGAACCAAATAAATCTAATCAGTTTGATTAAGCTAGGCTAATAGTTTATAAAGCAATAAATAATTAATGCAAAGCAATAGATAAAGAAGTAAACAAGTTGAACAAGACAATTGTTCAGCTTGGCAAGGAGTTGTTTGATGGAAGGATGGTTGTTAGATCTAGGGTTTCTATTCAGGAGATCATGATTATAATCCTACAGATACCTAATGAGTTGCATACATGATAATGTAAAGCTCAACTACTTGATCAACTAGTCAATCAACTCTCGCATGTATTGACTTATCTATTAACTAGATCTATGATCTCAACTCTCGTTATATTGATCAATAAAAAGTGTTGATCGATTATCCTATTGGGATATCGATTGATACACCTTTTGCACCGTCAATCGATTATTCAAGTGTGATATCGATCGACACGCTCTAGTCAACATTTATGCGCAGGTTGAATGAAGACTTACTAAGCTCACTAGATCAGCTCTCGCCTTGCTCATAGCAAGAAACATAGTTCTATTAGAATGTTTTCAGGATGAGAATAAAGCTCTCGCTTTTATCGATCAATCCAAGGGCATGTTCGAGGTAGCTAATCTAGTCACAGACATTAATGAATAATCCTAATGATGATTATCAAAACTCAGCAATCTATAGTTGGGGCTATTCCCTCATCTTATCTGAACTCTAAACCTAAAAGATGGATCTATTCAGACATGAAGTTTGTCACAGAAATCATAGATGAATAGATATAAAATTGCAATAGATATAAAAACCAAAGACAATGGAGTTCCTCCTTTCTTTCCTAACTAAGAACAAAGAATAAAAGAAAGCTTAGATAGCGTAGCCGTCAATAATGGCTTATAAATAACATAAATAGGGTTTCTCGTCGTCCAAGGGTATTCTTGTAATTTGTGGTTACTTCTGGGCTTCAGTCGGTCATAAAATATGCTCGGCCCGCATACTGGCATCCATATCGATCAATGTCAAGAGTTCTGCATCGATCGACATACGTTCCTATTCTCGACAGCTTCCTCTCGCAAGGCAGATTGACCACTCCTCAATAAAACAGACATAACGTCTTCTACAGGATGCTGATTGACCTTAAACCGGTAGCATTGGAAAGCTAACTGAAAGATATATCGTGTGTCAAAATATGAGCTCAATCTAACAGTCGTAAGCTCTCCATCCATAGCTAGACATCTGACGTGTTTGTGCAGCTCTGCACGCAAAAGGCTCCAAAAGACACAAAAATCACCACTTTCCTCCAAATCGTCTGTGAACCTGTAAACACGCTAAATAGACTCTATATAGTAGTAATTAGTTATTAAAACACTTATAGACCATGACTAAAAGTGGGTAAAATCCATGGTCTATCAAACGCATACGACGGTGTGAGAAAACTCGAGACATTACGGTAGTAAAAATGAACGCATACTTCCTGAGCTCCTCCCCACAAGTGCGTTCTCCACTTTTTCACTGTTTCTTATGTCCTCATAACCCGCACATTTTAAGCATCCCTTACCCAATTGCATCACGCACAAAGCACTGAAATGTTAAATGGATGATGCTACATTTCCTGTTCATAGTGTTCTAAAAAGCTGCAGTATGGATTATCCTCTGTACATGCAACACATGTTCTGACGCAAGAGCTGTTTGCGTTTAAGATTGTCCACAAATTTAATTATCTTTCACCACCGGCTATATACCATTCACACTTGAGTCATTGTGTTGATCCTTTTCTCACCATTATAAATGGAAACTAAATTTGAGGTACCGAGTGGAGATGCTGGTGTCACATGCAGTTGAGTCGGGAGCCTCTGATGCAGCTATGACCTAACAAATATCCAGGACTCAGATGAAACTAATCCCATGGTTTGTGGCATTAACATTCATTAATCATCAACCACAACCATAGTCTGACTTGCCTTCTGAGCAAATAAATTAGTGGTGTTGTGACATTTATTCAGGACCAATTGGGTACGAGAAATTAGTTCCTGAATGAAGCGCTATAAATAAATTATTCTTTCGATTGTGCATATGCTTTATCTTACTTCTCTGGCTAGCTTTATGGAATGCAATTTGTTTTTGCATACTTTCTCCACTAAGGTGTTTTATAGCTTTTGTCTCACATCTGCTCGTGTTATTAAGTTAATGATTTGACTATTTTGAATATCAACTATTATTGGATTCCCTAGACTTTTGAAAGCATGCACTTCCAATATTTGAAGATACGTAAATAATCTACTTTACCTCTTCTACCTTATTGTTAAAAGCAACCAACATGATAAACAAACGACCTATTATGAAATTATTCCATTTACATGTACCAATTTTAAATATATAGTAAATTATTTAGATTGTAAATTGTACATGTAATATGAGACCATCAATCCAATGATGGAAGCAGTGAGAAGAGGCGGGATCAAATACATACATAATATATATATATCTTTAGTGATGACCAAGTCTCTTACTACCCTTATTCTTATGTTTAAATGTTGATTTGATTCACCCCTGCAACTACTCATGGATTCACTTCCAATGTGTTCACCTCATGTTTGTAAAGTTCATTATTAAGACCAAAGATTTGCTGTCCCCTCCCACCCTCAGCTATCCAAATGCGTCACCATTTTCTTCTGCATTAACGAGGCCCTCAACATATTTTCTGCGGCCAAAATTTTGGTTATTTGTACCGTGATACACATTAAAAACAACTATCTATGTGTACTAACATTTAGAAGACTCGGGCCGCTGCTCTAGATACCTTCATTGTTGGTACCTCAAGGCCAACTCCGATCACACTATTCATTAGTTTCACAATAAACAATAACATTAAGCAACTTCAACCTGAAGTAAAGTGCATCCCTCCCTTCCCAAAAAAATAGCTTAAACCCCTAAACTTTTAAACATGCATGTATGGTTTTCCTGATTTTTAAGCAAACCAAAAGCCTACAATAATAAAAAGACCCTAGTACTAATTATCACATACATAAAATAAAACAAAATCAGTCATTTTCCTCAACCAAACTAACACATACTATCTGTTGAAATTTCAAAAAAATATCCCCGCTTAGTGGAAATTTACTATTAACGAATAACAAATGCTTAAACACTATCTACATACTTTGGGCGTTGAACAAAAATCCTAAAAATAAAAACAGCTCCCCTCGATCACTGGCTACATCAATAGAAATTTTGTGAGAAAATATGAACTCTCCATAAAACAATTCAACTTGATCAAAGACTGATATACAAACATATATGAAATCTACAACCTGCACGAAGCGTGGACAAAACCTTAGTATTTTATATTTTTTATCAACATATATTTTACATAGAATAAATAGCTTATGTTTTAGATATGAATGCAGTGTGGGTCTTAAGTTGTTACACTCCATTTATTTTGGAAAACAAGATTTCTAGCTACACCAACTATTTCGTAGTGTATCTAAACCCATTCAAAGTATTAAAATGTGTCTCCAACTACATAACTCTTTAAAATATATCCAATTCACCATAAGGGGTCTAATCAGATCTAATGAAAACTCTTTGGGTTGATTTGAAATTTTTGAAAAATTTAACCGGCTCAACCGCAAATCTGAATCTAACTTTCTATTGCAACTAGCTCCAATCTTTGTTTATCCCATCTATCATACATCACATTTCGTCTACTCTTCAGGATGTAAAAAATCATTTGTTTCTTGAAGTCTTCCCTACTGGAAAATGTCTGTCTTACGCTGAGTACACCATTTAATAAGCATGCTCAAATCATTCTTTCAGCTTGTTCCTCTTTCTCGTCTAATGATGATTCAGTATCGGGTTACACATCTTCATCAGGAATATCATTATCATAATTATTATTAGTACTTCCATATCCTCCTCAGCAGCCTTATCATTGTCATCGCTTTCATCATTTCTGGCTCTCCGTCAAACCAATTATCTTCTTCACTTTCTTACACATTAGCATTTTCCTCATAATTTGCATCTTCTCCATCTTCTTTGTTTTCTCGCTCTTCTGCGTCCTCAGTAGCATCATTCTCTTCATTCTTATGCTATCTTTTCTCAACAATTATCTCCTTCTTATTAACATTAGACTCATTGTTCTCATTAGATCCTTGGTCATTCATTCTCTTCTCCTCATTGACATTTTGTTCTTCGACCACTTCGTTTTCCTGATCCTCATTCATTTCTTCTTCATTGATTCTCTCATCTTCACCTATCCTTTCAACGAAGAAACCTATTTCTTTCATCCAACGGCCCCCAGTCGACAATTTCTTTTTACTTTGATCAATTTGTCCAATAAGGGCTTTCTATCTTCCATGTCTTCATAAGGTAAATTATACTTCTCCAACTCGGTTTTTGCACCAGTTGAAACACCACATCTTTAGATGACGTCTCCGCACCGCTGCAACACTTCATGCACCAACACCACAAATATATGGAACAAGAGAATAATGTTAGCATCTTAAAATTTTTGAGGAACATGATATTATGTTTAAAATTTTTTCTAATGTCTTTAAATTTGGAAATTTGGAAATTTTTCCTAACCTCTGAAAATTTATTGCTTGATCCTCATGGTTTTAGTGGGTGATTCTGAGGCAACCACCAAACCTTTTTCAGTAGTGTCTTCGAAAGCTCTTTATTTGTTGGATGGATTGTACTCTTTAGCTTGGATATCCCATCTTGTGTTTGTAACCCTTTCCATACAGGATATGGAACGTGTTGGGGTCGAAAACGGTTACGACGAAGTTATGTCCAAACCTCCGCAAAAATGAGTCTGAGTATCTTTCTGCGACAATTATGCTTCGTAAAGAATGTCACAACAAAGGATCTCGCGATAAAACCTTGTTCGAGTCTCGGTTGGATCAAACACCGGCTGTCCCAAGGTAACAGACACGTATCTATACCAGCCACAGATAAGTTTGAGTATGACGATCGGAACACGGACAAGCCAAGCACGGTTGCTATGCAGCACCAAGCATGCACACTGCTCGATCGCTACGTAGCGACCGAGCACGTGCACGTTTCGATCGTTACGAAGCGACCGAGCTTTTCCGAAACGTCGATACGACGCAAATCCATGCATTCTCATCTGCTCTTTGATGCTATCTCCCAAAGACCATAGAAAACCCATTTTCATATTTCTCGTCATTTGAAATCATCAATCGAACTTTACGATAAAAACCGCGGAAATTTCGTTTTTATCGAAAGAAGCCGTAATAAACGTTTCGAGCTAAAAGATGGCCCAAATAGACCAAAGACGTGACTCGAAGCCCACTTACAATTTCTTAACCAAAAGCCCGTAAACAGTAGGACGGTTTACGCTTGGTTCGCAAGGAAAGATAAATGTCAAGTTTCCACGAATAAACACAAAGTTTTGGAAGATAATTACGAAGATCGGGAAAAATAGAATTTCTCTATTTTAAGCTATGACGGCTTAAGGGCAGAAGGGGAAAAGCATAACCCGATCTGGGAGCAAGTATATAAGGAGTCCTAGGCGAGAGGCAGAAGTAGGATTTTTTTCTCTGAACAAACTTAGTACTTAGAGCGATTTTAGGCAATTTTCCGTTTTTGTTATTCGAGCTGCGACTCAATTAGGTTTTTGTCGTCTTAGGGTTTTTAGAACTAGGAATCTCGCCGACAGCTCTCGTAGCCCAGGCACTTACCTTGTTGTAAACGCTCAAACGCAGATTCAGAATAAGAACTATCTTGCCTTCTTTTTTGATTTCTTATTTTATTATTGTTCTCGTTTCGTGTTCTGATTGCTTGGCGTGTGGTATTAGCAGATATCTGGGACCTCTGGGAAACTAGAGTTCTCCTACTTTCCTAATTTAAATGGAAATCGACAGTGCAAATTTTGGTTTCCACAGAACCCAGAACTTGTGAACATCGTCGATTTTTTGTATAAGTAACTAAACATTGGTCTTAGCTCCAATTTTTTGTGAGTTAATATATATGAACATGAGCTCCAAAATTCATAAAAGAAATTATTTATGGCTCTCAAATTTTCAGAATCGATCATGCTTGTGAATTTGAGTAATGGAGTTAGGTGGACGTAGATGATTGAGGAGGGGCTGGGCACAAGGGCGGATCCAAAAATTTATTTAGACTGGGGTACATAATTATATTTTTTATAATTAATATAATAATTTGTTTAAAATATAACATAGTCATATAAAAGCTCAAAATAAACTAAAGTATACAATAAACAAAAAAAATAAAGACAAATATAATTAAGAAACTTATATTATACTATAGACATTGGTTTTCAATGAAGATTGACATTGTTTCTTAAACTATTGTTCCATAAGCACCTAATAAAAATAACTATAATAGTATTTCAAATACGGTAAACAGCAGAAGGAAATGAATAATTTAGCTGAAATCAAATACTCTTTCTGTTTTTAAAAGATGCATATTATAGATTTTTCACATATATTAAGAAAACTCATTAAATATTTTTTTTTGTGAATAACAATTTTTCATAACTTTAAGCCAATAAAAATTTAATAAACACCATTAATTTTTTTGAAACTTACAATTTTTCATAAAATTATACATTGAAAAAGTAAAAAAATGTATCTTTTTGAAACAATTTTTTTTTCAAGAACATATATCTTTTAGGAACGGAGGGAGTATATGCTAAACTCTTAGAAATGATAGATAATCTTACTTAAAGAGACTCTAAAGAAGTAATTTTGATGGATTCAACAATGTTCCATTGTTAAATTAATAACTATAATTAATGTCAACACCATACTCCATGTACAAAGGTTTGTGCTATTTAATAAAAAAAATAAGAAAGCTTTTTTGTGTGCATATATTTTTTTTACAAAAAAAAAATAGACATAAGACTCATAATATTCAACTTTAACGAGAAAATATTAGGGTTTTTAATATTTTGACTAATAACTATATGGGCTGGAACACATTCATTTTATTGTAATTGGACTAAAACATTTTTTCTTAATTCTGATTGGGTGGAACACTTTTTTGTTTTAATTGGGTGGGGCGTTTTTCTTTTGTTTTTTTCCTTAACTTAATTAAAACCAAATATTTTTAAAAAGTTTTATTTTATTATTAAGGAAAAAAAAAAGAGCGTGGGGCAAGTGCCACACCCACAGTGCTTTCAAGGTTGCTGATGCTTCTGGTCTACCGTTCGCCTTTTATCTCCTCTGGTAAAGATTGTTGTTGTTTGTTGTCGATCTATTTTGTCGGTACTAACCAATTATCTCATCTTCTTTTGCAGGCTGGTCTCTTCTGGAGCTCATCTGCTTCGATCCACGACCGGAGCTTCTTATAGCTCCACCGCCGGAGCTTGTATTCTTCTAAGATCCAACACCGGAGCTTCTCCTCTGCATGCATGTTCGTTTCCTTCTCCATTTCGCCTCTTTATTTAATTGTTTTGTCTCTTATATAGCTGTATTGCATGTGATGTTTGTTGTTTAGCTTAGGTTGATGTCTTTCGAGTGTGTTATGTCTCTGTCTCGGTTGGGTTTTTTTTTTTTTTTTTTAAATTGTGAATCTGTCCGTTCAACAGTTCATGTGAATGTTATGTCTCGGTCTCTGTCTCTAGTTGACCTCGTTGGAATATTTAGACCAGATTAAATTCATTTGATTGTTTGTTGTCTCTGATTGTCTTACCGAAGTTTAAATTGTGAATGTGTCCATAAAACTCGTTAGAATATCCAAGAAGCGTTTTATTTGATATGGTTACAGAATATCAACTAAGCAACTTGTGGTCAGTTCTGATATGTTTTCTTGTCGTGTTGTCTTTGTTTTGTCTTATGTTTTGAGGCGATGAAGTGATGAATAACAAGGAGGCGACTGGTTCATCCTCTTCTCCTCTTATAAGATAAGACATTACTTGTTTGCATTGTAAATTTGTAATGCCGATATGTTCCAAGTGATTTATCTGAATTTTTGTTTGTTTTTGTCATGTGTATGAAGAAGAAGGCGTCAGCACGTCAGCTTCCAGCTTTTCATTCCCTAATAGCTTCAGTACCTCAGGTTATTCACTCTCTTACGCAAAACTAGTAATCATTGATAGGAGAGCTCAATGTCTTATTGTCTTCAACTATAATCTCTGATATGTATTTTCTTTCTGTCTGTGTCACGCTTTTGGATGTGTTGCCTCGAGCTCTTGGAGTGGTCGTGACCAAGGAGGCGTCAGCACGTCAGCCTACCATTGCTATGAGCAGCTTTAGGACCTCAGGTTAGTCGCACTCTTCCGTAGAACTAATAAGCATTGATATGAGAACTCACTGGTTAGATAGGACTCCCTGTTTAGATAGTTGAACTCACTGGTTAGATAGGACTCCCTGTTTAGATAGTTGAACTCACTGGTTAGATAGGACTCCCTGTTTAGATAGTTGAACTCACTGGTTAGATAGGACTCCCTGTTTAGATAGTTGAACTCACTGGTTAGATAGGACTCCCTGTTTAGATAAGTTAACTCACTGTCTTGCTTAAGAATAATTGTATTGATATGAGAGCTCATTGTCTTGCTTAGAACTAGCTTTATTGATATGAGAACTTTCTGTTTTGCATTGATCTGTTTAGTGATGCTTGTATATGCTGCTTGTCCTCAAGCTAATAAATATTTGTGAATGTTTATGTGAATGTTTATGTGAATGTTTACGTAGCTTACTAGCTTGTCCTCAAGCTAGTATAAAATTTATATGGGAAGACGAGCTATTTCCCCATGAGAAGTATCGTATAGCACTATATGTCTCTCAAACTATGACCTCATTCTAGATGTCCCCGAAATAAAAGTTCTAAACCTATTTTTCCACTAAACTTAAGCTTACTACTTATATCTCCATAGATTAAAAGTTCGAAATCCATGACCCCATAAAATTAAATTACTTGGTTTAAAAATTTTATTGATAAACCAAAACCATCAAAATTTTAATAATAAACCAAACTAAACCAAATTCAAAAATTAAACCTGACTCTACAAAAAAATAAAACAAACCAACGCTTTTGGTCTTCTTATTCCTTCATCAATCTGTAACCATGGTTGAATTCAAAGACTCAGCAATTTTCAAAAACCCAGCTTGAAGCCATAGTAGAAGTAGTCGAGAAATCAAAATCATAAACCCACAAAGTTTCTTCCTTTTTCTTTTACTTCTACGTGAGACTTGTCTTCTCTAATCCATTGATGTTCTGTCTAAATATTATTAAACTTGAGACACTAATGACAGTTTCCTCCAATTAAGAGATTTGATTTATTCAGAATGGGGCTGAAGGAGAAGACATAAAGAAACAATGTGTTAATGGTGATAGAGGTGGTGGGGCCGTTGAATCAAAACTTGTAAACCATTGGGTTAATGGTGATACCAATCTCTTTATCTCTCTTGAAGAACATGTCTGTATTTTTAGCGACGAGATTAACAAGCATATCCAAAACAATGAGAGAAGAAAGAAGAAATCAATTAATGGAAGCAATACATATGTAGATGAAGAAGTGATTGGTTAGGGATTAGGTGAAGAAAAAATTGGGTAAAATCTGGGGAAAAAGGGGTGAGGAAGAGGATGATGGTCGGGTCACGCTTTTTAATTGGTTTAACTGAATTAGGTGTCGGTTCTATTTACGAGTTTTTTTTGTTTGGTTTTGTGATTAAACCGAAAATTGTCTTAACCAATATCAAATTGAGTTTCATGGAGAAATATGTTTAGAACTTTTATTTCGAAGACATCTAGAATGAGGTCATAGTTTGGGAGACATATGGTACTATACGATACTTCTCATGGGGAAATAGCTCGTCTTCCCAATTTATATTATCAATTTTTAACTTAATTAAAATTTTAAAATATTTTAAAAACCCTAAAACCACTAACACACGTAGTTTAGGTTAAGGGAGCCGTAACTTAGCTTAGAATAGAATTTTCTAAACTTCTAAGTTCTAACAAACCAACGGAGACCTGAGAGACGATGGGATCAAGAAGCGACTCAGAAGAGCAGTTCACTTTGGATACTAACTACGTGCCACCAGATACAACGGACTTTGAGACTCAACAAGTCATGGCAAGACTTGCGGCTATTGATGAGAACAATGATCAGCGTGATGGTGGTGATGATGGAAACAAGCAAGGTCGCAAAAGAGAGCTGATCAGTCTGGTCGATTCAGAAGAGGATGATGACGTTGAAATAACTCCAACAACCCAACCGAGGAAGCCTCATAGAAAGACCAGTTTTGGAACAGCCTCGCAGAAACCCATGTACCAGTCCACTCTGGATGGAGGTAGTGGCTCTTCCGCACAGGCGTGTAGTCAGAAGAAGACTGTTCCTCTGAAATCTGTGATTCGTGGAGGGAGGAGAAAGGCAGAGCCTCGGGGCTCGTCTACTCTGTCGCGGAAAAACAAAGGACCAAGTACTCAGTCCCGGAAAAACAAAGGACCGAGTACTCAGTCGCTGAAGAAGAAGAGAAAGATCCAAGAGGAGATACCAATCACAACAGTGGCTTCGGTATGGTGACTTGGCTGCAATGGCATGTGATCTGCTAAGTATTCCAATCACAACAGTGGCTTCGGAGTCTTCTTTCAGTATTGGATCGCGAGTTCTGAATAAATATAGAAGCCGTCTACTCCCAAAAAATGTGCAAGCTCTCATATGCACTAGGAATTGGATCAAGGGATACGAATCTTATGCACATGGTAAATAACACTCATTTTAATTTTATTAAAAGTTCCATAGTACTAGAGTCCCATTATCCTTTATCTAAGTAAATGAAATTTCAAATATTTTCAGATGAAGAAGTCGATGGTGATGGTGAAGAAGAGAATTTACCATCATTTGAGTCCATTGTTCATGGGGAAGGTGAAGATGAGTAGATCGCGAGTTTGAAATGTTATTTTGATTTGGTGTTTTGCTTCAATTACAATTTAAGATTTTTTATTTAAAGTGCTTGGTTTTGTTTTGAGTACTGATTTGGATCATTTGGTGTTTCTATGAAATTTACCTTGGTTGAAACTTGGCTTTTCATCTTTAACATGCTGTTGAACTTCATGAACTTCAAAAACCAAAAAAAAATCAAGAACAATAACAATATATGTAAAATTTTGTTTTCAGTTCCAATAATAGATTCATGTCTTCACGTATGATGTATCTTCACATAGGGGAGCAGCAAGCAGTGTCGAGACAGATCCTTATGCACTCCTTTTACGTTCAGCCCGCGGGACGGCTTGTAAGGGACTGTGAACATGGGCGGTACGGGATTGGGACGGCCTTTTGGAGACCGCAGCCCGCGCGGGATGGGCCCGCCTGAACCCGCGAGATGACGATCCCGCCGCGGTACGGGACGGGATGGGACGGGACGACCTGTTTGACATCACTACACCCACTCCTCTCCTCCGTCTCATCTTAAATGGGGACTTGGTCTGCTTAAAAGCACTTATTTAATGACTCCAGTATTATTACGTTGCACTTTATATCATTTACATCTACCATACGTGTCCTAACTATAACCTCTCCATCTCCATAACCTACATGTAAATGGAATCAAAACACTACCCACGAACAGTTATAAATATACACACACATCAGATAGTTCGTTATATATGTTTGCAACTAAGAAATTAATATCTTTCTTAAGTAAAACACACATATAAACCCAAAAAATGACACTGAAGATGGAATTAGTCGGTGAAGAAGTAATCAAACCATCTTCACCAACACCTAATCATCT
The DNA here is from genome assembly GCF_000309985.2 of Brassica rapa. Taxonomy (NCBI): domain Eukaryota; kingdom Viridiplantae; phylum Streptophyta; class Magnoliopsida; order Brassicales; family Brassicaceae; genus Brassica; species Brassica rapa. The sequence continues at coordinate 17,342,971 of NC_024800.2, forward strand.
CCAAAGTCTTCATCTTTCTCTCTTTGATCAATTTCTTCCACCAACATACCAGACCGTTGTTTTGTTCTACGACAAAGAATCTGAATTTGATCAAAAAAATCTAAAAGAACATATAATAGGAACGAATTTGATCCAGAGGCTAAAGAGCTCTCTCTCACACACTCTCACTAATTTCTACCCGCTCGCTGGACGGATCCATGGCGTTACCGTTGATTGTAACGACGAAGGAGTTCTGTTTACTGAGGCAAGAACGGATGTACCTCTCTCGGATTTCCTAGGTAACCCTCGATATGATTTGCTTCAGCAACTGATAGCCCCTTCGAAAGTCTCGGATCCAGGTACTACTATTCTTTTAACTTTTACGGTTTATTAATTCAGTTTCAAAAACTAGTTAGCATTCACTGGACTGACAATTTTATCATAAATAAGAAATTTTGATTATTGTTTTTGTCGGCGCTATTTCGTTACATTTCTATATCCCTGGTCATTTTAGCTTTTTCTTTTGTTTTGGTTTAGTTTTTTTTTTAATTCAATTTTTGGATTTTTGGTTTTAAAGATATAGTTTCTGTTTAGGAATTTATGAAATTCGGTTCAGTTTTGGTTTGGCCATTCTGTTTTCGGTTCAATTTGGATAATAAGGTTGGGACCGGATTTATACCCGAGAAAACTTTGGATCCAGTTTGGTTTTGTTTTTACTGTTTCGTTTAATTTGTGTACGTTTTATTGCTAATTTGTGTTTTCCGAAGAAAAATATCAGGTAATTTCAATTTTTGGATAAAATACCAAGTAATTTCACTTTTGGATAAAATATCAAGTAAGTCGGATAATTTGATATATTTCAGAAAATCATTATTTGGATGATTCTTTTTGAATAACTTGGTTTATAAATATTATTTTAGGATTTTTTGTTATTTCAAAACTAAGTATAATCAATATCTTTAGTATATAAACAGCATTTTAAAATTTTGGGTAGTCCTCTCCTCGGTTCAGTTTTGATTTTTTATTTCAGATATTTATGAAATTTGGTACCGTTTTAGTACTCGGTTCTTTGCTTTTGGGTAATACGTCGAGGTCTATATTTACATGTTATAATAGTGAGTTAAATTTAATAAAAAGATATTAAGTAGTATTCCTTGTTTTTGGTCATGATAGTTAGTGGTATTCTTAGTTTGAATGTTACACGAATAGTAAAAAAAACGAAAACACTAAGTCAATAAGTGTGTAGTTCTCTCAACTAAAAAATAGCAAAGATTGTAGAAGTCTCATGATCAAATGGGATTTGGGAGAGACTATTTTACATGTTAGTTATGCTTTCGGAATTGGAATAGTGTATGGTTTTGTCTCATTCTCTAAATCATTAAAACATCTAAATTAAAACCTAAATGGGATTTTTTGTGTCCGTTTCCATTTTACAAAATAAGTTTGTAGAACATTTGCACCAACAAAAAAGTTTTGTAGAACATTGAAATTGTATTTTAAAAATAATGTGCATATACATATGTTTTAAATTTACATTTTAATACAAATTTACACTTTTAAAACAGTGAATAAACCTAATACTCTAGCATTTTTCTTTTTCAAAATAATACTCTTAACATTTTTTTATCGATGTTAAACTTTAAGAAGGCATGTGGCCGTTGTTGCGAGTGAAGGTCAGTTTCTTTAGAAACAGCGGATTTGCGGTTGCGGTTTGCGTTTCACACAAAATCTGCGACACAACTTCTTTGGGGATGTTTATTTGCGACTGGACTAATGCCGCAAAAGGAAACGTTTTGGCCGTAAATCCCACTTTTGAATTGCCCATTTTCTACCCTCCTGCTGATCTTTCTATCAATCTCCCACCGACTATGGAACGAGCCAGTACCTTGACAAAGAGATTCGTCTTTGGTTCCGCCAAGATTAAAGAACTCAAAAGCAAAGCCTCAAGCAAACTTGTGACACACGCTACCCGTAACGAGGCAACCACGGCCCTACTCTTGAAATGTATGATGAAGGCAAGTCGATCAAAAGCAGACGCTATTATAACACAGACCATGGATTTGCGGGCTCGCATTCCTTCTAATTTCTTGTCAGGTAAGTCAATAGGTAACTTATTCTTTTTACCTACTTTAAAAGAGAACACAGAGAAGGAGATTGAACTACATGATATGGTCTTCAAGCTAAGGAATAATAAGAAGGAACTCGATGAGTTAATCAAAGAAGATTCAGATGAGGTGGGTGAGAGGCTCATGAGCGCGATGTTGAGTAGGTTATATGAGATGAGTCCTGAGATGGAGACATTTGTAGTGACTAGCTGGTGTAGAATGCCCTTTTACGGGGCGAATTTTGGGTTGGGAACTCCAGTTTGGGTCGCGGCTGATTCTATCGACAAGACGCAGGTTGTGTTGGTCGATGCAAATGATGGTGAAGGAATTGAAGCTTGGGTTACATTACCTGAAGACGACATGTTTGCGTTCGAACATGACAAGGAATTGCTCGATGTTGCATCTACCTAAGCTTACAGCGGTTGTATTTATGCTATAACTATTTGGTTAACGAAATGTGATTATGTAATAGTGTGTATTGCATTGCATCTTACGATGGCTTTTATATGAGTGTGGTCACATTTGATGCAATTTTTACTACAGTGGAAACTTTCATATATATATTCTGTCATATTTAGATCAGGGTCAAAGGAAACCAATAGATCGGAATAACCCATTAGGTAGACGAAGCCTCATCACTAATGATGGATTCCAGGCTTCCAGCCACACCAGCCTCTAGATCGCAACATACGATCGATAGCGGTGGTCACTTGTTACACTTACTGCAGTAAGTTTTAAAAAGTTTGCCGTTAGCCAAATAAATAGCATATGAGTGTATGACTCATGTCTTACTTAATAAACCGATGTAAAACCTTGTGATATCATCCATCACAATACCACTTGTTAGAATCTTAAATTTGAATCACACTTTGCCAAGTTGATTCTTAATGGATCAAGCTGATTGAGTTTGAGCTTGTAATTCTTCTTCTCGAAACTCAATCACAATGCAAAATACTTTAATTGAATAAATGAAATGTGAATTACACTTTGTACCAAAGAATAATGATACACGTTACGGCATCACGTACCACCGACAGAAAAAATAAAAGATTAAAGGATTGTTTCCTTTCTTCTTTATAAGTAATAGTGTTTTCGTGTATTTCCTATTTCATATAGAATAAGTTATTTTTCCAATTTAGAATAACCTACAACGTACGATCGATAGCGGTGGTCACTTGTTACACTTACTGCAATAAGTTGATGATAGGTTTTGAAAAGTTGGCTGTTAGCCAAATAAAGAGCATGTGTTGAGCTTTAGCAAAGAAGATCATAAAAGAAAGAAGGCTTAGACGTGGAGAACAAGTTGTTTGCTTGCAGTCCATAAAGACAAGTGATGAACAAACCGAAAGTATTTACAGCCATGTTTTCGTACAAAATGATGATCATGATACTAGTGATGAAGATGATGAAGCTTCTAAGCCACCAAAAAAATTCAAGTCCATGGTTGAAATCATGAAAAATTCACAAAGAGTAGAGATTGAAGAGGCGGCTCAAACGATAGAAACTTGTCATCATGCACATGAAGAACCACACTTATGATGAAGCGTGTGATAACAAGGAATGGATAGAGGCGATGAATAAGGAAATAGCCATGATTGAGAAGAACAAGACATAGGAACTAGTGGACAAGCCAAAGAAGAATGTGATAAGTGTGAAGTAGATCTACAAGATCAAAGCTGATGCAAACATAATCACATCAAGCATAAGGTGCAGCTAGTTGCAAGAGGATTCTCTCAATAATATGGTGTTGGCTACTTTGAGACGTTTGTCCCTTTCTCAAAACATGATACAATAAGAGCCATACTCGCACATGAGACTCAGATGATGCGGTGTTTGTATCAGATTGATCTGAAGTCAGCCCTTCTCAATGGAGAACTAAAGGAAGAAGTGTATGTCACATAACCGCCTGGGAATGTAACACAAGGAAAGGAACAAGAGGTGTTAAGGCTACACAAAGCTTTTTACGGTTTAAAGCAAGCCCCAATGTCATGGTATGGAAGGATAGATTTATACTTTCTTCAAAATGGTTTTTAGAGGAGTATCAATGATGCGGTCTTATACATCATGAAGCAAGGAGGAAATGTATTGATCGTGAGTCTATATGTGGCTGATATAATCATCACACGAAGCAACATTCATATCATCAACACATTCAAGGCGAATATGAAGAAAGAATCTGAGATGGTGGATCGTGGATTGTTGAATTACCTTTTTGGAATGGAAGTAATTCAAGACAAGGAAGACGTAATTCTTTCAAAAGAAAAATATGCAAACAAACTTGTTTATAAGTTTAGGATGCGAGACAGCAAGAGTGTAAGCACTTCATTTACACCACGAGGAAAAGGAGTGGAGGATGACAAGGAATATGGAGATCCGACTAAGTATTAAAGCATTGTTGGAGGGCTTTTGTACTTGTGTGCTTCATCACCTCGCATGAAGCACTACCAAGAAGCCAAAAGGGTGTTAACATATGTTAAAGGAACATCAAGCTTTGGAGAGTACTTTACAAGTGTGAAAGAACCAAGATTTGTAGGCTACTCGCAAAGCGATTGGGGTGATTCTAAGGAAGACAAGAAAAGAACTTCAGGTTATGTGTTTACTCTTGGTTCAGCCATATTTTGTTGGCAGTCAAGCAAGCAACACACATTGGCACATTCAACAGCTGAGGCAGAGTACATAGCCGTGTGTGCAGCAGCAAATCAAGCTGTATGGTTACAAAGACTGTTTGAAGATTTTTTTCAGAAGTTTGAAGGAAAAATTCTGATCTTATGTGACAACAAATCAGCACATAGAGATCAAATACCATTGGAAAGAATCCGGTGCAACACAGAAGAACAAAGCACATAGAGATCAAATACCATTTCGTGATGGAAGCTGAGAAAAAAAAAGAATCATTGAACTGGAGTACTGCAAAGGGGATGATCAACTCACATACATTCTCAAAAAGGCATTAGGCAGTTCAAGGTTTGAATAACTCAGGAAGCAGCTTGGAGTGAAGTCGAGATATGATTAAGGAGGAGTGTTAAATTATATAATCTAATCTATCCTTAATGCATTCACATTAGTTAGTTATTACACAAAGAATTGTAACTCTTCATGTGTGTGTTTTTAGTATGAAGTTGTGTCTCTTATACTTGTAATGATTCGATCTCTATATAAAGATCAATCATAAAATGTAAACAATATCTAAGAATCTCAATAATATCAAAGTAATTTCAGACATGTTAGTTAAGTCGAAACTGTTCTTGAATAAGCCTGAAACGTTTATCTTATTCTTTCTCTTTTACTCGTGTGTAACACACTATAATCGTTTTATAACACAAGCGGTTGGTGAAAGATTAACATGCCATTGGCAAAATAAATAACATACGACTCATGTATTACTTTATAAGAGACCGCTCTAAGACCTTGTAATATCTTCCATCACAAAACAAATCTCACGGTTAGTTGCAAGAAAGACCCTTCCTCCTCCTTGAGCTTGTAGTACCTCCACTGATACAGTGAATCGCCTGAGTTGTTAGAATCTTAAATTTGAATCATACTTTACCAATTTGATTCTTCATGGATCAAGCACACTTTAAAAGTAAATTTGACAACAAGAATTAACGACTTCTCTTATGTGAGGGTACATCTTTTCTGGCAACCTTCTCCCACAAAAATCCAATATCAATCAAATATTTACATAATGCTCTAACCCGCGCTTTCTTTATGTTTCAGGTATAAGATTTGGTCAAAACCAATAACAAAGACGAGGACAAAAGAAAAAGGAATGAACTTAAGTTGGAGACTCAAGCTCACTTATCTATGGAGGTTAATTCTTCTTTTTCTATATTTTATTCTCTCTCTCTCTCTTTTTTCTGTTTTATTAGTCTCTTGCTTTCTCTCTATTCTGCAAGGTTTTATAGCTATCTTTCTGCCATTGAGGCAGTAAACTTGATTTATGTTAAATCTTCATTGAGTCATCTTCTAATTTTTTATAAGCATATTCACTTCTAGTTTCTTCCAACTAACGTAATTCTTAGAATGATTTGGGATAGCAAACCTTAAAAAATGTAGTGATAATTGGGAGATTGTTAGTGCAGTAATGGCTGAGTTATAGAAACTGAAGAAAAAAGAACTCCTTAAGGTGTCCATGTACCAGTTATAAAGTATTACATGAAGTTGTACAAGAAGTGCTACGTGAAGTAAAGCTGTGTAGCTAACTTGAAGACTGGAATTGGAATCGACTTAGAGCTGGAGTAAAGACTACTTGGAAGCTAAGCAAGCTATGATTTATCTTGGAGAAAAGGTAGATCACAAGGGAAGGTTTCTAAAAGATTTTGAAGAAGATTTGGAAATATTCCATAAAAGAAGATATGGTAGTATCTTTTCTTTGGGAAGATGACTAAGGCAAGTCACGAAATCCCTTATATATTAAAAGAGAAGCATTGTAATAAATGCATTCACACTATAATAGACACGTGGCAGCTTCACAATGATTTGATAATAAATATGTTAACGCGTTCACACTATATTTATAAATGTGTTCACACTATGTACTTTGCGTTTTTTTTAATATAAAACTCACATACATAGTTGCAATAAAACTCTTATTTTTTTGGTTCAAATAAAAATAAATAACGAATCAAAATCCAAACTATATATATATATATATATATATATTATTTTATTGTTTATGGATAAAATTGAGTAAAATATTCATTATCCGTTTTGATTTGAACAAAAAAATATGGATATCCGTAACTCTACGAAACAAATCAAATACTAAAATATAATATCCAAAAAAGAAGCAAATCACAAATACCATTTAGGAACATATATCTAATTCGATCTGTTATATGGATTTATATACATATATGTAAAGAATTATATATATATATATGTTATATATATTATACTTTATATCACTTTTACAATATTTTTATGAATTAAATTTATTATACTAGGTACTAGAATTTAAAAAATTTAAATAATGTTTTATTTTTGTAATAAAATGTTATTATTAAAATTTTCAATTATTTTTAAAATTTTATTTTATTTTATTTACGGATCAAATCAGATATTCTTTAAAATTCCAAAACATTTCGGATATCCGAGTCACCGAATATCTAGGTGGCTAAAGATCGAATCGACACGAATGCTTCCAAATACCCAGATATTTGATTTGTGCACACCCCTATTTACAGATACAATTTTATTTTCTTTATATGAAAAAATGACTAATGGCAAAACCTTTTTTATTTTAAATTAATTTTAGTTTTACTTTTCATTTATTATTTTGAGCAAAACAGTCATTTAATATTAATTAACAATATCTTTATATATTTGTCAACTATTTGTATATACTTTTAACATACACATATATGTGCACCTTGATGTGAGCACATTGTAACTAAGTATTTACCACAACTGAAGTATCTAATTTTTTTGAAAGTTGGAATATTTTTTCTTAATGTTTCTTTCACTACCGACAAAATTGTAGTGAAATGATTTGTCTTAATAATTTTTTTTTCTTAAATTATTATCTGTTTAAAAACTATAATATGAAAATATTGGTTCGACATGACGACTATCTAAAATTCATAACATGAAAACAAACAAATAATATTAATTTTTTGTTTTTACCGGAAAAAATCAAAAAAATCAAACATTTTAGCCGAATAAACGAAAATAAATATTAATTTAAAATAATAGTTATATTTTAGAAGATTAAAAACAAAAAAAAAACTTAAAACCGAACCAATATCCAGATTAAACAGATTTAATGTATTTTTATTAAAAATAACGAAACTAATAATCACATCCCGCGCAAGGCGCGGGTTATTACCTAGTATACAAGTATAAGTAGTGAAAGACGTGCCTAGAATTAGGTACCACCTCAAGAGAAGGTCTTAAGCATAAGAGTTTTAGTGTCAAATGAGAGTAGACACAAAAACATAAGGGCTAAGGGCCATGAAGGGATCATAGGGATTCTTGGATTGAGAAGATCTAGGAACGTATTAGACTAGTGTCTATGTCTAAGTGTGACATGTTAGTCAACTCGGAAGGGAGCTAGTAAGCCATTTATCTATGTAAAGATAAACCTTCATTGTAATAGACTCGTCTTGCACCTTCTAAAGTTACTGACTAAGGTTCATTTTTTACACGTTTCATTCTTGGCTAAAGATTTTTTTTCTTTGGAAAAAAGTTTGTACACAACTTTTTCTGAACAAAAGAGCCAAAACAAAGTTGATAAAGTACCCTTTATAGTCTTCATTTTTAGAAATTTTCTAATGGTTTCTTTGTCTCATTTCAAGTTTTGATTATTATTTCTTGACCTGAATCAGAAGAAAATATTTCAAACTATTGAGTAGCATTTCTTTCTTGGACAGCAGCTTTGATGCTTCTTAGAGATTCCTCCAAATCGTCACATAGCTGATGAGGATCACAAATGGCCGTTGGATCCACGGTTAAAGAAATAGTCATCTTGTTCATATAACTTTGAAAATGCATCGTCAAAGCCTGATCAAAGACCAATGATATTATCAAATAGTAATCACTAGTTTTTTTTTTTTTTTTGTAATATGAAATAGATCATGGCGAACGATTTTACGTGGGGGTGTCCATAAGCACTCGGGGCTATGTAGGTGATGGGATGCCCATATAAGCTAACTTCTTCAGTAGGACCCACCAAGTTTGAAAACGACATCGTTGTGTTTGATATTGTTCTGCTTGTTAAACTAGCCGCCCTCTGCAATATTTTAAATTCATAAGATTAATTGTTATCTATACTATTAAAAGGGAATCATTCTAAAAAAAACTACTTATACAAGGTTGTTAGATCTATTTATTAGTTAATTATTTTTGGTCTTACCTAATATTTCTCTAACAATATAAAGTAACATGAGATACATACCAAATTTAGTTGTTTACTCAAACCATATATATTACATACGTATATTATCACAACACCTATATACGAAATTGTAAACACCATGAAATACTTTAATGAATGTAAAGCTTTCATGAACACTATTTACATATAGTTTGAGGTTTATATTATCGATAATATACTATGATAAAATGACATTTTCGTAGCACTTATAAATTTGTAATATATAATTCTTAATTGTACAAGTGATGTGTTGTAACATATAATAAAACGTCAATTCCGTTTTGGATCGAACTGACTTCCAATTTAATTTTGACATTGAGATTCAAGCCATATATAAGAACATCCCCATTCACGAACAAATATGTTTAAACCAAACATATTATTAATTTTAGAATAAACATATTTATAACATAGTATATGTTGATAATACCCAAACCGGTTTACTATACGTACTGATATATATATATATATATATATATATATATATATATATTAATTATCATAGTATTCTAATGTTTGTGGAATATGTATACAGCCAAGTTAAGAATTAGTGTTTTAATATCCTAGAAGATATTTTTAAGCCTTTTGCGTAACAACATATCTCGATTCGTAAAAGATCATAACTTATACGTTCCATATTTTCATCTAACTTCTATATATATCAAGTACGGTAAATGTAATAAATCCCGATAGCTATTATAGCATTTCTTCCCGTTTAATAAGGAGCTATTATCATTACTCCCATATATTAAGCATCATAAATATTATAAATGTTTTAAGCTATATTTATTGAGAATCTAAAATATAATAATTTTTTGGTGATGTCAATTTTTTTTTGGTTTAGATTTAGATCAGTTTTTTTCGGGTATGAGTTGGTTTGGATCCATAATTTAAATAGTCGTAAAATACATATAATTTTCAGGTATATAGTGGATCTATGCAGGTTTATAGTGGATCCAGGTAAAATACATATAATTTTCAGCTATATAGTGGATTTTGTTAGGTTTGGATATCTAGGACCCCAAGTACCAGTAAACCTGCAAATATATGAAACCCAAAAAATACATGAAAACCAGTAAATACCCGAAATATATTCAAATACTTGAAAAGTCCCGATTTAACTCAAAATCTGATCCGCGAAACCAAAAATGCCTAAAATTTAATCTGATTACCCTAAATATGTTCTTAAAATTTTGAAATTCTACTTAAACCCTGAAACTATAACCGGAAACCCAAACCTGAAACTTAAAAGAATATCCGTACACTACAAGAAAACAGCGGTATTCTGACGGACATTCCGACGGAAAATGAAATCCTCGGAATATCCCAAGGAATTTCCGAGGATATTCCGAGGAAACACAAAATTTGGTTTCCTCGGAATATACCGACGGAATTCCGAGGAAATAACATTCCGTCGGAATATTCTTATGGAATACCGAGGAAAACTGTATTCCTCGGAAAAAACCGATGAATTCCGAGGAAATATTATAGCCGTTCGAGAGCCGTTGGAGAGCCGTTGGGGGATTTTAAAAATTCTGAGGAAATTCCGACGAACTAGCCGTTGGCATCGGAATTCCGTCGGAATTTCCTCGGTCTGTCGGCAGGATTTCAACTATAAATACAAGCACCCCTCTTCCTCTTCATTCACTTCATATCTTCATCCTCCCTCTCACTCTCTTTACACACGAATTTGATTCATAAAAAACATGTCTTCTTCAAATTATTTTCGTTCTTGGATCGATCGACCTCATTTGGATCCGAACACGAGATTGCTTGCGGAAGAATACCAACGAGGTATAACCGAATTCATGGGGTTAGTTCACCGACAACCGGAAGCAAAAACAGGTATGTTAAGATGTCCTTGCTCTAATTGTAAAAATAAAAAGGTTATTAAAGAGTGGGATGTTTGGACTCATCTATATTTGAGTGGGTTTACACGAAGTTACAAAATTTGGTATCATCATGGGAAAACTGATTATGAACATGGTAGTACTAGCGAACCTCAGCCAGCGGTTAGATTAGAAGAACCAATTAGAACGGATGTAGATTATGGTGTAGGTACTGAGCAGATGGTAAATGATCATTTTAGAGGGGAAGATTTACCCAATATAGAAGCTAGGAGATTTTATGATATGTTGGATACTCGAAAACAACCATTGTACGAAGGTTGCAGAGATGGTCATTCAGCTTTATCATCTGCTACAAGATTGATGGGCATTAAAATGGATTATAATTTGGCTGAAGACTGTGTGGATGCGATTGCTGATTTTGTAAAAGGTATTCTACCCGAGGATAATGTAGCTCCTGGTTCATAATACGAGGTTCGGAAACTCGTAGCTGGTCTTGGTTTATCGTATCAGGTAATAGATATATGCAGAGACAACTGCATGATTTATTGGAGGGCGGATGAAGAGCAAATTTCATGCAAATTTTGTGGGAAGCCTCGTTATAAAGATACGAGTGGAAGAGTTCTAGTGCCATATAAAAGGATGTGGTATTTGCCTTTGACGGAAAGGTTGCAGAGGTTGTATCTGTCTGAACGCACAGCGCAACCAATGAGATGGCATGCGGAGCACTCAACAGATGGTGAGATCAGACATCCTTCGGATGCAAAAGCGTGGAAGCATTTCCAATCAAAATATTCCGACTTTGCGTATGAGAGAAGAAATGTCTACCTTGGATTATGTACTGATGGTTTCAGCCCGTTTGGCAAGAGTGGAAGACAGTATTCTCTATGGCCAGTCATTCTTACACCATACAACCTACCCCCAAACTTGTGCTTGCGACGAGAGTTTTTGTTTCTCTCGATTCTCGTTTCCGGACCAGAGCATCCTAAGAGATCACTTAATGTGTTTCTTCAGCCACTAATATATGAGTTGCAACAACTATGGGTTCAAGGTGCTGAAACATACGATGTTTCGTGTAAAGAAAACTTTCAAATGCGGGCAGTACTAATGTGGACAATAAGTGATTTATTAAAACTTTTTTTTGTAATTATTAAACTATTTATATTTTTGTGATTAAAAAACTATTTTAAACTATTTTTTAAACTATTTTTTATTTAAACTGTTTTTTTTTTCAGCAACAATTCAACTGGAATTCCGATGATACACTCTCTATCTATCACCACTTCGTCCATAAAGTTATGGATAACTATGGGCAGCAAATGTACGAGTGGAAGAAGAAGTGGGAAATAAACAAGGTAGTTTTTAATTTATTAAACAATTTTTTAATTTATTAAACTATTTTTTTATTTATTTAACTTTTTTTTTTTAATTAAAAGGTCTCAAAGTCGATGAACGACACGGTCTGGAAGGAGTTGTGTGCGCATTGGGATAAGGAAGAGACGAAAGAAACTTCTTCCACCAACTCCAACAACCACAGGAGCGACCGTAAAGGGAAGGACATTTACAAGCATAACTTAGGTGCTCAATCTATTGCCACTCTGGGGGATCGCATGGTAAGTTCAACCGCTTTTTTTTCAATTATTTAAGTTTCAGAATTTTATTTTTTTGTGCATTTCTTCAAATTTCTAATGTTTGTTTAATTTATGTTTTTTCAAGGCGGAAGAAAATGAGGGCGAGCCGGTTGATGATCTCGCCCTAATGAAAAGGGCGTATACCAACAAAAAGACCGGCCAGATTGATGATGGTCTTGTGAGGGACGTGGTCAGCCTGGTCCAAACTCAGGTGTATGACAAAGTGTCTCAGCTTCAAACCGATGATGACGATTCGACGGCTTCGACCAACTTGTCCCGGGTTCGAATCAATGAAATCGTTGAATCGGTAAGTTCTTTTTTTAAAAGTTCAATTCATTTATTTCTTGATTTTTATTTTATCATCTTTTTATATTATTTAAATTTGGCTATTTAATATTTCAGTAGGTTCCAAAGAAGAAGGGACGTGTGGTCGGTTTGGGTCGTCGCTCCCGGTCGGCTGCTCCTTCTTCTGCACCACCGCCCTATGTTGATCCAGAAGTACTTACGGCTCAGTTGAAGGACAAGGATGATCGCATATCTGCGTTGGAGACCAAGATGGCAGCTCAACAGGCGGGCTATGAGACACATAAGAGGTTGAACGAGCAAATGATGGAGATGATGAAGAGGATGTACCGGAATGAGGTGTTCCCGAACATTCAAGACCCGTAGTTTTTTATTTTTTTTTCAAAACTCGGAATGTTTTATTTTTATTTGTACAACTTTGAATATTATCTAATATGTTTTCAATTTTAATTTTAATTTTATATTTTCGAATTTAAATTTCAAAAATTTTAATTTTTTTAAAAAAATAATTTTTCTAAAAAAATTAATGTTTTTCGAAATTCTGAGGAAATGCACCCTCGGAAATTTCCGACGAACATTTCCTCGGAATAAGTTGTCGGAATATACCGAGGGACTATTCCTCGGAATTTTCCGAGGGCCATGTTCCTCGGAAATTCCCGATAAAAATTCCGAGGAACGTTTCGTCGGAACTTCCGAGGATAGGACCATCGGAAAGTCCATCGAAATATTCTGAGGAAGTCCTCCCTCGGTATATTCCGAGGACTTTTCCGGCGAACTGGTGGTCCTCGGAGTTTCCTCGGAAATTAGTTTCCTCGGAATTCCGTCGGAAATTTCCGAGGGATTTCCGAGGAATAATGAATTTCCGAGGAGTTTTTTCCGAGGGATTGTTTCGTCGGTATGTCGTCGGAATACTGTTATTCCGATGACATACCGACAATTTTTTTCCTCAGTATGCCGCTGTTTTCTTGTAGTAGTAATACCAAAAGATATATGAAATATCGAAACATACCTAATATACAAAAATAATCTGAGTACTTTTGGTATCCGATCGAGTCTCATGTCTGATTGGAACAAAGTCAAAACCTACGGGTCTTATAAAATAACCAATAGGTACCTTTCCCATGGACCCGAACCGAACCTATATTTTCGGGTAGATCTCGGTTGTTTTGGATCAGATAAAATGCACAGACTTAGAAAGAGTTACATAAAAATATATATACAAAAAACTAAATAACCTAATTTATATTTTTTTAAGATTATCTGCTTCAATATAATATAATTTCGTAACATAATAATGTACAAACAATCCAAAATACTAATTCATATAAAACTATGTTTATAGTTTTTAAAAACCCGCGCTTTCGAAGTGTGGATCAAAATCTAGTACTAATTTAAAACAATAAATGAATGGGGTTAGTCTTTTAATGTTTGTCTGATGGAACTTTTGTAGTTTTTTTTTTCTTTGTAAACAACATATAAAACATGTATTTATACACCGTGGCGACTGACTTAACAATAATATTAATACAACCCACTAGGTTATATATTGTGATTTTGTTAGGCGAAAAATTATTATCTAGCTACTTATAATAAAATTTTCAGATATGACTATGGTTGATATTTTAACTAAAACAAAGAGGAGTTATGTATCATTAGACTGACCACAACTCCAAGCATTTTTATTAGGATTTTAGTAGAGGTGAAGGTTAGCAAAGCTTCTAACGAGTTCTTCTTCCTCTGAATGATCGACTTGACTCGTCGGAGATGTTCCAACGGGTCATCGTGTAATGCAAGAGACAATGGAAAGAGCATATAGCCAATCCAGTTTCCCCATTTACACTTAGATCCTTTAGCCATCATATTAGCTAGATCCTGCACTTCTTAATCAAGAAAACGACAATATTCAAATCTGTTTGTAGTCAAGATATTATTTGTGTAGTGTATATATATATATAGTTATATAGTTTTGTAAGAATAAAAGCTTAATTTGCCTGAACTCCAGTAGTAGGTCTTATGTTTACAAGCAGACATGCCCTTAGCCTTATTTCTTTAAGCATATTACTTGAATTCCTTTTAGATTCGTGTTCTCCTGCTTTCTTCTCCTTCTCACCTACAATCTTGTTATAATATTATTAAATTTCACATGTTATAATCATAACTGTTGCTCCTTAAAAAAAAATCATAACAATTTACCGTATCTTCTTTCTAAGTACTCCGAGAGAGCAGCTTGAGCTACTCCAAGTAATACATCGTTGACGGTCTGCCAGAACAGATAAATAAATAAAAATAAGATCAAATATGAAAATGTAATATCATAGAGTATAATAATTAATATCACTAATATAAAGTTTATGGTCGAAAGTTTACCATCTTCATGGCGTTCTTAATGAGCTTAATGTCTTCAAGATCTACGGTACGATGAACCAAACACATCCGCTTACTCTTACTTAGCCGGAAATCGCCTTTGATGGGTGTGTCAGTGTCCTTAAGAAACATTGTCGTAGCAATAAACTTCAATGCATCACAAAGGGTATTCCAAACCAACATAACCATCCATATTAACCGGGAATAACCGGCCATTGATTTTGATGACAGTCGGTTCTCGTTCGGTAAACTCGGGAGCTCTTCGTGGTTTGATGTTTTACGCGTACAAGCGTGGACTAGAGACATTAGAGACATACCATCACCGACCGAGTGATGAATCTTTAAAACGACGACAGTTTGAGCGTCTGACGTTTTTAAGTCAAGTAAGTGAACTTCCCATAATGGCTTCGAGGTATCCAACGGGATTGTAGTGAGGTCAGAGACGTAACTCTCCAGAAAAGCGTCTGCGTTTGCGTCCTCTAGTTCGATTTTGGGAATGATGACGTGATCCTCGGCTACCACCTTCGTTCGAACCCATTTTTGTTCTTGGCTACTGTCGTTCACCTTCATTAATTTTGTTTAAATAGAAATATTAATATAAAATGTAAAAATACTAAACCTATTTTTCTTGAAATTGCTAACTAAAACTATATAAAAACCTTCTAAGAATATGACAATCTAAAAAATAATTATACAAAATTATATGTCGATTCTCAAAATATTTTTCCTTAACGATAAAATGAACATATCTATCTATATATAAATATGTTCGCTTCTCTCATCTGATGCCATGTCATCAAGTCAGTCAGGGGTAATTGAACTCAGCACCTCTAGCACTGGTAATTTCTTTTAGAACCACTAGGCTAAAGTCACTTTTTATAAATATGTGGCCGCGAAAATACTTATTATTATGTCGGCTGGAAGCTCATGCTTCTTCTGCTTGTGGTCAGGGCCGACACTGAACTGACGTCAAGATAAAGATCGTGAAGTTAAAAACTTTGCTCTAAACAATTTTGCAATGTTTCCAACCTTTATAACTTGATGCATATAATATATATCAAAATACATTTGTTGTACACGCTTTTATTAGTTTTGCTTTTAAAAGAAGTTATTTACAGTTATAAATGTTTTGTGCCAGTGAAGTAATGGTTGAAAAACCTTTATACATATGTCATTTTAAAATAACACTCAACTTCTATATATAGTCAATACATCTATCCATGTTATATTCTAGACTAAATATTTTATCTTTTAAAAATATAGAAAACAGTTTTTTTAGTCTACAAGCAAATGTTGTAGAGCAAGTATGCATTATATAAAATAATATATATTTAAAATCCATACGCAAAAACATAAAAGTTGTTATAGGCCTCTTTCTGACACATGCACACTCCACTATGAATAAGAATTAAAAAAAAAAACAGTATTGTCATCAAAATTTATCACAAATCCACATTTGTACATCTATAATTATGAGTTGAACAATTAGTTAATTTGATACAATACCAAAGCAAGAATAATCGAAAAACAACTATACCACCGCATACTAATAAGTAACACATAAAAAATAACCAAATTCTTGAATCTTAAAACAAATTTCAACGCGAGCATTTAGTGAATATCAAAACTAATATCCCGTCCGTAGGACGGGCCGACCCTAGTAATTTAATAATAGAATGAATCTTCCACTAAAAGATAAAATCGACATATTATTTATGTGGAAGATTCATTCTTTTATTAAACGGCATATAATTCTGCTAATATATTTTTTGTCATGGCCTAGAATATCCATTTTACTAAGAAATGAAGTAAAGACACAACTTAACTAAACCCCCAATAAACCAGTATATTTGGTGAATGAAACATTTTATATAGACATCTACATATTATTTCTGACCAGTATGCTGGAGAAACGTGGATGTTTAAGCAAAGTTTGCTCTAATCCTTCGATAAACACATCTCGATTGATCTTGCTCTTTAAACCAATCACCGCAGTGATGTAGCAGTTGAACTCCGGCGCGGTAAACAAACGCGCCGTTGGAGTAAGCGGTTCATCATCATGTTCTCCCTGTCCCGCTGGTTCCTGTCTTCCTGTCTTAATCTTCATAGTTGAGTTTGTGTTTTTCACTCTTTCAATCTCGACTCTAAAATGGTTCATCCTCTTTATAGTGTATAGCCTCCAATCGTGCATGCCATTTTCTCTTTTATTGATAGTTTTAAAATCCTTTATAATCGTTGGAAATATTCAATATTTTTTTTATAAAATCGTTTGTCTTGGATCTCGACTCAATAAATAATTTTATCCTCTCCATAGGTTATAGCGTGTGTGCAACATTTTCCTTTCTAATCGTTTGAAACTTTCAGTTTCTTATCCACAGTTTATATATTTGATCCAGTAGTAGATAATAATTAGGTAAGCAAATCTATACTATTAAAAGGGAAAGAGTCTTAAAAAATCTACTTAGACAAGGTTGTTAGACCATTTTATTAGACTTAACTATTTATTTGATTTTACCTTATATTTCTCTAACTATATAAATACTTTACATAATTTAAATAAACTCATTTATTTTTTTCCCATGATATATTATATAATTACTCTAACAATAAATCTCCATGAATATATGACAGATTATTCAAACATATTTACACATGACGTAAACATTACCATGTATAGTTTCATTAATAGTATAAATATTTTTAATGGTTTAGTTATGTTAAATAGGTATATAATTTGTATTCTAAAAATTTAAGTACTCATTTGGTTCTTAGTTCGGTTTCTATTTTTCGATTCCAAAAATATATATAATATTCTCAGTTATTTACGAAATTCAGCTTAATTTTGGTTTTTTTTTTAATTTGGTACGGTTCAGTGCACTCGGATAAATGTACCCAAACCTACATTATATATCTTATATAGAAATATATAAGAATAATTGATTTAATTTTAAAAATAAACCCGCGCTTTCTAAGCACGGATCAAAATCTAGTATAAGTTAAAAAAGTATTAGCTAAGCATATTTGTAAACTTTTAACACTCTTTGTTCTTTATTTTAATAACAAAATTATATATATCTTAATCCTCAATTTTCATAGCCTTCAATCGTGTGTGCTACTTTTTTATTAATCATTGGAAATTTTCACGTTTTATTATTTATTATTTCTCCCGTCTCGGAAATTGTCCAGTAAATGTGTATATGGACGTTTTTTTTTTGACGTCGATGTGTATATGGACGTTAAACACACATATTAACCAACAAAAATATGTATATGCGTTAAACTTTTGGGATATTTTTCTGTTCGACTCTTATGAGCAATAGATTTATTTTAGTACTCTTTTTTTCAAAAAAAAAAAATTATTTTGGTACTCGTAAGAGATTTAGAAAAAACAGATAGCGAGAAAATGGGTATTCGCTAAAATAACCCGCAAGCAAGGATTCGACTCAATTTATAATCAAAAATAAATACATTTTTTGTCATCAACATAAACATACTCAACCAATACTATACAAACTAAATTGGTAACTCTTCGTCCATATGAACGATAAAAGATATCTGTTTCCTGGAATTGGATGCAAGACTTTCCACCCGTGTATTATGCGTTCGAAGTATATGAATGAGCTCTGAATGATTAAAACTTCTTTTCAGGATTTTAATATTTTTCAAATAACTTGTAAAAGCATCTCATTCTTCTGATTCCGAAACCATCTTCACCAATTGAGAGAAATCTATTGAAAATAAAACATGAAACTGTTGTAAATTTCTCATATATTCCACTATCCAGATGGGCGCTTCTATTTTCGTATGAAGGGTGATAGGCTGGCT
This sequence comes from Brassica rapa, assembly GCF_000309985.2. Taxonomy (NCBI): domain Eukaryota; kingdom Viridiplantae; phylum Streptophyta; class Magnoliopsida; order Brassicales; family Brassicaceae; genus Brassica; species Brassica rapa. The sequence goes on from NC_024800.2 coordinate 17,361,899, forward strand.
CTCGTATTCCTTTCCCCATCAGTCTATCTAAACCTTCTAACGTAGTATACCATCATTGCCCCAAATGATCATCTTGATATTTCCATGACCCATCCATAATACACCATCTTCCCGGTAGGAAAGGTAAGCTTCTTACCTCGAGAGTCCTAGATTGGTTGACCTTTTGTGTTAATGTAGCATATGCCTCAGACCAAAGTAATGATTTAGTTTCTACCAATCTTGAGTATCTATAAGATCAATATCTAGGTTACTGAAAATTTTATTGTTGCGTCATTTCCAAATGTACTATAAAATCCATGTAAATTGATGATCTTCCGTGTACGGAAAAAACTGTCTAGTACAAATGATCCATATGTTCGAAAAGTGATTGCAAAGAAAAATATCTAGAATCAATGGAATCTTTGAGAGAGCCCAGATTTGGACCCCCTGGGAACGTTCAAAAAACACATGGTTAATTAATTCTTTGGTTTCTCCACATTTTTAGCATTGTGTATCACCATGAATCCCTCTTACTCGTAAATGTTTCTTCACTGATATACATCATGACACTAATTACCATAAAAAATGTTTTATTTTTTTGGACATAGTATTTTCCAAGAATAAACTTTTAAAGGAAGGACAGTGGGTCCATACACTAGCAGCATTTTTTCTCTGTCAGGATATATTTGTACCACTTAATAACCAGATTTCATTGTATATTTCTACTATTGAAGTGCCATCCATCTTTATCGACCATCTGATTCTGACTCAATGGTACACTTTCTATAATATTCGCATCCTATGGATTCACCAATGATCAGATTGGCTGTGAATTTCATGCCCGTGATGTTGCATTGATGAGAGAATATCAGGGTAATGATTTTTTTGATTAATGTTTGATGGTCTCTAGGGAGTAGTTATGAGCCAAGGATCATTCCATACGGAAATAGATGATCTTGATTCCACCCTTTTGATTAGCTATTTGTTAACTAGAGATCTAGCAGATACAATATTGTGTCATCCATATAACAGTGAGTATGATGTAGTCGGTTTCAAGAGAGATGTGTTCCTTAAATGTCGTCTTTTGAAGAGTTGAGAGAATAAGGTTATAGGTTTCTCCATTAAACGCTAAAACTGTTTTTTCAATATAGATGTATTAAAATCTGTTAGATCTTTACACTTTAGTCCTCTTTCGTTCATATGGTGACATAACTTGTCCCATGATTTTCAATGTATTTTTTTTTTTGTGTTTCTTTTTGAATTTTATCAAAATTATGCCACTACACTTGTCAACTTTTTTGTTACGTTTTTTTGGTAATCTAAAACATTGGTAAAACCGTAATCACTGAAAAATCTTTATATATATAAAATGATAGTTTATAATAGTGTAGATAAGACTACATATTGATTTGATCAAAGACTACATAATTATTGTAAATTATATAATATACAGATAATTAAGAACATATATCTATCATTATATATATTAATAATATTTTTGTTATTTAAAGAGTTGAAAACATTTATTTTATAATACATAATTAAAATAATAATATTATAGACAAGACGAATTGGGGATTTTAAATATTTTTCTGTCACGTTTTTTAAACAAGTCTGGACGAATTCAATGCCCATGAGAAATATATTTATCTGCCGTTTGGGTGATCAGATGGGGCAACAGAAGATGACACGAGGATTGGGTCCTACTTAATAAAGTAGATGACGTTGACTACCTGAGTTTTAATTCTTTACTAGGTAGTAATTAGCACATGATGAGATATTGTTTATTTTTTCCCGCATCTGATTAGATATTTGATTTAGGGGTGGAAATAAAACGAAAGATATGTCAGTTGGTGGAAAATAAAGATATCTCCAGAAATTAAACCCGAATATAAACAGCGAAGTTCTAAATTATAAAAGAAGAAGAAAAGGATTAATGAGCCACAAATCACCAGAGGTTTACGAAGGGACAACCAGACGATTTGAGAACGAGCATCTAACACGGAGAAACCACATGATAAAGTGATAAGTTTGATAACCAATTCAAAAAGCAGAAATAGAAAGATTATCATACAACATGCCAGGATGAAGAGAAGCCAATATAATGTTTCAATATCACACTTTTCACCTAAAAGAAGTCAATAACAATTTAGAATCCTCGAGACGATTCACAGTTGCTAACTAAAGAACAAGAAACCAAACTCTCCAAAATGAACCAAAACCAATTGGCGACAAGAGGGTCACCTAACTCGAAAAAAGGACATTATGACCGCACCAACAAAAAAAACAGTCAAACCAACAACACAACCAAGCATAAAGCACTCTGAATAATGGGCTATAAGCAAACAAACTATAGGGATGAAGAAAGCTCTAAGGCTACATCCGCAAAAACACTTGCACAACCTTCAGTAGCTACATCGCACCGTTAACAGATCCTCAATCTGACATCTGACGCTAGACTCATCACAAAATTCAATCCTTTAAAACAAAACTGAACTTTATGGGAACCAAAATTCACACCGTCGAGATTTAGTTAATGAAGGAAAGTCAAGTAAACCTAATTTTCCTTGGAGGTCCGGGCTATCTGCGTAATCACACGAAATCAAAAGAAAGATGAATAACAAGATGTCGGTAGAATGTCGTTCAGAGGCGTTTTATTGATAAATAAGAGTAGAGTTACAGAATTTCGCCGAGAAAAAGATGAACAGAGAATTGCTACCAATAGAACCCTAGAACAAAGCGGAAAAAACGTTCTAAGTATCACTTTGCTAGTCGAGCCACCAAAATCCTAAGTATTCTAAGCTAGCAAGAGTTCTCTAGGTCTAAAAATCTCGGATCCATGCGCCTTTGCTCCAGCTCTCCTTATATATGTATCCAAGGTCAGTGGCCTCTTTCCTTTTTGCCTCTGGGCCCAAGTTTATCCTTTTGTGGACATATCACATTTTCCTCTCATCTTCGTAGTTATCTTCGGCAACTTGACATTTATCCTCGAAGCTTGACATTTATCCTCTCATGCGGGTACAAGATAAACCGTCATAGTAGTCTTGAGCTCATTCTCGTCTAAAATCACAAGTGGACTCTTTAGCTGTGTCTCTAGGCCTATTTGGGCAGTTTTACGATTTCTTTGAGACGTCACTTTTTGGTACGACGCCGGTTTAAAAGAATTCAAATCAATCATATAGCCGAAGAAATCAGTGTTTTTGGTCAATCGTTGCCGTTTTATATGATCGATTTCGACCTATACGAGAAAACAAGCTTTTGCGATTTTTGTGGTAAAGTTTCAACGGTAACTCCGATTGAGATGAAGCAAGGGAGACCACGGGTTCAGAGGGTAGAGCTACGAGGGTGCATGGTGATTTCGCGTTTAAGCACACACCAATTAATCTAATGTGCCAACAATACCACAATCGAATGATATGTCATTGTAACATTTTAGGATCGAATCCATAAGGAACTAGTGATCTATAACACTAAGAATATACAAAATTTCCTAATCTAAGAAAACAAGAAGATGGATGATTTGTAACAATCTAATATCCTAGAAATATAAACAAGGTGATCCCAAATCAAATCAAGAAATAAGTGCAAGAACTTTCAATCAAATTCTAAGGATGGATCCATGGGCAAAGATAATTGATATAAGGTGATCAATGTTCAATCTAGGATGTTTAAACAAAACAATAACAAGTCTATAGGTCTAGATCTCATTCAAAATAGATTAATCCACTCCCGTGATAATAATCCATATGCTATTCATGCATCAAACATCAACTCTCGTTGGCTAACACATTCAAGCATGCATAAATTACAAGTCTACTAACCACTTAAACATCTTGGACATCAACTGCCGTTGGCCAAATATGTAAAAGACAATGCTAAGTTCATTCAAGCATTTTAACAAACACCTTCCGGGCGTAAAATAGCTTAAGGTCTGGATGAGAGTGATCAAGTCTAATCTAGCATTAAGAACACTTAGCAAGCATAGAACATTATTAATCAAGCAATAAACATTCTAAATATTCACTTAATCACCCTAATCTATCTAATCCATGAATCGCAAGGTCACTACTCACTAATGTCCATAAGAAACCTTAAATCCATGTAAGGATCAAAACTAATCATGTTAATGAGCAAGAGAAATACAAATATAAGATGAAGTACTTCCTTAGATTATCAAAAGATTCAAGTTTTTACAAGTTTAGACAAAATCTTGAAATAAAATAAAATAAAACTAGGGTTTTTAGATCTAAATATATTTATAGGAGTCTAAAACTCGTGCTGGTCTGATTGAATTAAACCAAGTCAAACCGGAATAAACCGGTCAACATTTTGAAATCACATCTTGGCTTCTCCACCTCGACTGAACCGCAGACTGCCCACCTCCGTGACGTCTGGCCGCAGCGTCACCTCATCTGAACCTGACTCTATGCCGTGAATCGGATGGCTCTCTCCCGCGTCGTATCCCGCGGGTTGCTCTAAGCCGCGTCCGTCCTCCGCGGTTCTCCCTGAAACTTTTCTACAACTAATCCGCGGGTCACATTTGGGGGCACCAGAGGTGATGACTCACTCTGCCACTAAACCGCAGCTTGCCTCAACCCGCGGTGGTCATCCGCGTCTTGGTCTTCCAACACTGCTCGATTCATGATCAACCCACAGCAAGAAAACTCCAAATCAAACTTCTCCGGCGAGTCCTTGCTCCACTTCATGTTAACCATCGCGGCCAAGCTTCTTCGTTCTCGCCGCAACCGGAGACGTCGCAGATCAGTTCATCATCAGCCTCACCCTGTCGAGCTTCGCCGTCTGCTCCACCACGGATTCTCAAGTCAGGGCGTCTCAGCTCTCCGCCGTGCTCAGCCTCGTCGTCAATTCACTCCTCACCGAGCTCCAGCCTCGTCGTAGCCATCTTCAGACCGTGAAGCTCGTGAGCTCCAATGGTGAACTCTTAGCTTTTTGCAATCAAGTCTTCAACTTCTGGTTCTTTACAACTCAGCCCCAAACTTCAGAATTTGCAGAAACGTCCTTAATTTCGCCCCTTCACTTTTGATTGTGCGGCACAATCAAAAGTGAAGGGGCGACTGCATTTTCAATTGGGCATTCCAAACCCTAATGCACATAAATGAACAAGTGTATGCAATGTAGACACCTAAATGCAATCTAAAATGATCATAATAAGCTAAATTGTGAATCTAAAACTCATCAAAATCACTAGATATCAATTCTCTCAAACTAGTCATTTACTTGTCCACAAGTAAACTTTCAAGAACTCAAGGGAGAGAAGTTTGCAAATGGGGACTCATAACCAAAAGAAACCTTCAACTTAACATCTTAAAGAAACATAGCAAATAGCATGAACAAATACATTTATTACACTCTAGCTTCTCTAGGCCTATCAATACTCTTATATCTCTACACAAGTTGCAATATTCATCAACCAACAAATTCTTTCAACCAACTCTTACATTGATTCACACACACAGGGTGAATTATCACAAATGGGCACATGATCTCAATCATTTGGCTTGTGAGTAAAATGGTCTATTGTGAATGATGAGGAGGGTTCAAATATCTACTCTATTTATATATGTAAATAAAGACATAAGATCATTTTGGGTTTGGTAGGTCTCTTTAGTAGTAACCACAACTACATCCATAAATTCTCTTATGGGGCCATTAAAGAACTGGATCTAATGTTTTTCATGTATTATTTGCCTGCAGTACCTAAAGGCTCTACAACAAGAGCATTTAGTTTTTTGTTATTTCAAATTCTAATTTCTCGATATTAAAAATTTATAGCAGGACCATGTCTACGATTTTGTATCAACCTTTTCTAATAGCACATATCAGATTTATTCCGTTGTAAAAGAGTTATATTCAAAGCGATCCTAAGCATTCTGTTAAAAAGTCTCTACCACGACAAATGCTTGTTTAGATGATCAGAGCCTTGCCTAAGAATTTTAGGCCTTGAAGCCCAACTTTTATTTGGCCCCTCAAAACCATGAGAATTTAAAATGTTATGGAGAGGAATCAAACTGCACACGTTATCTACTTCTAATAAGTACATAACCAACATATCTACTTAATTATTTCTGTTGAAAATTGATCCCTAATAGTAATATAATTTTTCAAGGCCCCAAACCTATACTTGATTGCCTCGTACTCAGGCACGGCCTGTAGATGATATAAGGTAAAAATATTGTCGGAATTCAATTTTAAGATATGTCGTGCCAATATTTTTCCGGACTAATAAAAATGAGTATGTTTTATTACTGATGGGCCTAACTCACACCCAAAAGTTAGCTCATGGGTGGAGGTTTACCCATACACATATATATTGCCCAAGAATCACTTATCTAAGCAATGTGGGACTCTAATAGCTCCTCTCGAGATGTGAATGGGAAACGGTCCATCAGAAACAGCCCAAGCCCAACATCTCGGACATACCACAGCAAGATGGGCCATTTGTACAGGCTACATAGGTAGGAAACTATTTATATGAGAAATCATCTGCTGAGCTTTCACCATGGGCTCTGATACCATATTAGTGATGGGCCTAACTCACACCCAAAAGCTAACTCATGAGTGGAGGTTTACCCATACACATATATATTGCCCAAAAATCACTTATCTAAGCAATGTAGGACTCTAATATGTTTAAATGAGAAATGTTTGTTTATGTTTGTTGCATGACGTGTACAAATTGGATATGGCAGATATTGTGGAGTAGCCTGGCGATGGTTAGAAACCGTGGGACACTTGTAAAAATGAACGAACCCAAACTAAATTATGCATGAGCGCCAAGCTGAGCTTATATGGATCCCAGCTTAGGTTCGGTTTTTAGTGGGGGTTCGGGTTATGGACATCGGTCCAATAACCTGTCTTTTTGCTTTCAGTTTTGTTTTCAATATCTGATCTATACTGAATTCAATTTTGTCAAAGCATTAAGGTGTCATCATCAATTCACGAATTGATGAATACTCTCTGTAACTCAGTTCTTATTATTATTTTTTTTTAACTCAACATCTACTTCTCATTAACCAATTCAATGTCTTACAATTGGTCTATCGGCCTCGATACATGATCTTAGCCACACATGCACTATAGAATACAACTTAGGGACAATGGACATAAACGTAGTAGTCTCCTTTGCTATCCTATCCGCCGATTTATTTCCACTCCTAGGGTGATAACCCACCTCCAAATTGCTACCACCTGCCAATGAGGTCTGGATCTGTTGGATAATAGGTTTCATTCTCGGCCAGACTTCCTCCTCTCCTGTGATCATCCTCTGAAGCACTAGCGAGTCTGTCTCAAAGACCACATTCGCATACCCAAATCCATAATATTTTAGACTATAAATTAGTCTATTCTCTCATCCTTAAAAAAATGAGCAAGAAATAACAATCTCATATTTGTTTCTTTTTTTCTTTTTCTGTTTACTTTTTAGTTTTGTTTTCTTAAGAGTACAACACAAGAAAATATTAGTCAGCTTATATTCTGAGGGAGGTGGAATAATCGATGTGTGGTTGTATCTTAGGATCTTCGCCTTCTGAAACCTTACCTTGCATGTGTACATGGGGGTTAAACCCTAACAATTATGAAAGAAATACATGATGGCAAGTTCGGGTTCCACTCTGAAGGACGAGCGTCCTTCGCATTAAAAAGAAAAGATATTTTTGGTCCTACTATAACTAAGGATTGCGAGACATACTCTCTAAAGTGTGACAAATGCCAACGCCACACACCAATAATCAGACTGCCAACGGAGATTTTATTATCCATATCTTCCCCTTATCCATTCATGAGATGATCGATAGATATTTTAGGCCTTATGATATCTTCACAACCAAGGCAGCACATTTACTTTCTCTTCATGTTTGACTATTTCACCAACTGGAGCGAGGCCAAAGCCTACCACATAACAGAAAACCTCAAGGTGCGTAACTTCATATATCATAGCATCATTTGCCACCATGGAATCCCCTAAGAGATAGTCACTGATAATGAACCTCGGTTCATTTCCAAAAATTTACAATACAATGTATAACATGTTTAAGCATTATTCTTTTCTACTACACTAACCATTATTAACCCATACGTTATACTCATCAATTATCTAAACAATTTGCATGACCAAATACTCATCAAATTTACAGCAATTACTCCTCCTTACAAAATATGCAATCATATAGTTTCGTTATTGTTTAAAAACTAATACCCGATCTTACTCATGTTCTAACCTTGGTGACTATGACAAGAAACTCTTCACTTCTTACAAAATATACGACCATATGACAACAAACTCTACACGTCTAACCTTAAGAGACCTCTGCACTTTCAATTATTTTCCTCCGTTATTATTTTGTTCTTTAATCCATTCCTCTTTAGTGGTCCAATAAATTCATTTTATAATTAAAATAAATATAAAAATGGATATTTCCATGTTTGTTTGAACTTCCTAGATTACTGCAAAATATTTGAAAATTTTAACTGCATCCTCAGAGTACAAATCGCAACAACAAATGCCAAATATTTGAAACTTTGTTATTGTAACATCCCGAGTTGTGATATGTGAAAAAGCTTAAGAGAATTGATTTGACTACCTATGTCACCAAAGTTGAGTTACCTTTTCCGGAGCACATCTTGAAAGAACTCCAAAGTTAAGCGTGCTTGAGCTGGAGTAGTGGAATGATGGGTGACCTATCGGGAAGTGATTCGCGATAGCACGCGTGCGAGTGAGGCCAAAGCATGGAAAAAGGTCGGATGGTGATTGCAGGGTCAGTAAACAATGATTTCGAGCCTTTAGAAAATTAACGGACTGATCGTTGGAACGGGATGGGGCCCACGGACCGAGAGAACGGGCGTGGGTGGTCCATTAGTCGTGGGGGGTCGGGGCGTTATAGTTATGTTAAAATTTTTGTAAAGAAACCATTAAGATTTGTAAATAAAACGTTTAGATTTTTCCTGTTTAAAGTATATTCCAATATATATTAATTATAGTCTATTGTTTAAAAAGCGCGGATTTGTTTTTACATTTATAAGAAAATAAATAATTTAAAAGTTGTTCTATAATAACTTTAGTTTCAAGAAGTTTTTTCATATCCGACCCATATCCGTTGTCGAACCGTAGACCCAGTACGTTGTATATAACCTGGTTTGGATTTAATGAAAAATTCATTAATTAAAATTTTGATAGAACCCGCTAAAACCCAAAAATTCTATAGAAGTTGTGTGATATTATTTTGAATGTTATTTTTTCATCTACTCTATTAATACAGTACCATGTCATATTGATAAATGTTATGTCTAACTATGTATTTTATTTATTTATCTAATCTATTAATTTAGGGTCCTATTTTTTATCTACTTAAAAAGTTATCATTTAAGTTTTGGACCTATTCATTTTTCATTAAAAATAAATATAACATTTCTTTTAATTTGTTTATACAATACAATGTATAAAATGTTTAAGCATTATTCTTTTCTACTACACTAACCATTATTAACCCATACGTTATACTCATCAATTATCTAAACAATTTGCATGACCAAATACTCATCAAATTTACAGCAATTACTCCTCCTTACAAAATATGCAATCATATAGTTTCGTTATTGTTTAAAAACTAATACCCGATCTTACTCATGTTCTAACCTTGGTGACTATGACAAGAAACTCTTCACTTCTTACAAAATATACGACCATATGACAACAAACTCTACACGTCTAACCTTAAGAGACCTCTGCACTTTCAATTATTTTCCTCCGTTATTATTTTGTTCTTTAATCCATTCCTCTTTAGTGGTCCAATAAATTCATTTTATAATTAAAATAAATATAAAAATGGATATTTCCATGTTTGTTTGAACTTCCTAGATTACTGCAAAATATTTGAAAATTTTAACTGCATCCTCAGAGTACAAATCGCAACAACAAATGCCAAATATTTGAAACTTTGTTATTGTAACATCCCGAGTTGTGATATGTGAAAAAGCTTAAGAGAATTGATTTGACTACCTATGTCACCAAAGTTGAGTTACCTTTTCCGGAGCACATCTTGAAAGAACTCCAAAGTTAAGCGTGCTTGAGCTGGAGTAGTGGAATGATGGGTGACCTATCGGGAAGTGATTCGCGATAGCACGCGTGCGAGTGAGGCCAAAGCATGGAAAAAGGTCGGATGGTGATTGCAGGGTCAGTAAACAATGATTTCGAGCCTTTAGAAAATTAACGGACTGATCGTTGGAACGGGATGGGGCCCACGGACCGAGAGAACGGGCGTGGGTGGTCCATTAGTCGTGGGGGGTCGGGGCGTTATAGTTATGTTAAAATTTTTGTAAAGAAACCATTAAGATTTGTAAATAAAACGTTTAGATTTTTCCTGTTTAAAGTATATTCCAATATATATTAATTATAGTCTATTGTTTAAAAAGCGCGGATTTGTTTTTACATTTATAAGAAAATAAATAATTTAAAAGTTGTTCTATAATAACTTTAGTTTCAAGAAGTTTTTTCATATCCGACCCATATCCGTTGTCGAACCGTAGACCCAGTACGTTGTATATAACCTGGTTTGGATTTAATGAAAAATTCATTAATTAAAATTTTGATAGAACCCGCTAAAACCCAAAAATTCTATAGAATTTGTGTGATATTATTTTGAATGTTATTTTTTCATCTACTCTATTAATACAGTACCATGTCATATTGATAAATGTTATGTCTAACTATGTATTTTATTTATTTATCTAATCTATTAATTTAGGGTCCTATTTTTTATCTACTTAAAAAGTTATCATTTAAGTTTTGGACCTATTCATTTTTCATTAAAAATAAATATAACATTTCTTATAATTTGTTTATACAATACAATGTATAACATGTTTAAGCATTATTCTTTTCTACTACACTAACCATTATTAACCCATACGTTATACTCATCAATTATCTAAACAATTTGCATGACCAAATACTCATCAAATTTACAGCAATTACTCCTCCTTACAAAATATGCAATCATATAGTTTCGTTATTGTTTAAAAACTAATACCCGATCTTACTCATGTTCTAACCTTGGTGACTATGACAAGAAACTCTTCACTTCTTACAAAATATACGACCATATGACAACAAACTCTACACGTCTAACCTTAAGAGACCTCTGCACTTTCAATTATTTTCCTCCGTTATTATTTTGTTCTTTAATCCATTCCTCTTTAGTGGTCCAATAAATTCATTTTATAATTAAAATAAATATAAAAATGGATATTTCCATGTTTGTTTGAACTTCCTAGATTACTGCAAAATATTTGAAAATTTTAACTGCATCCTCAGAGTACAAATCGCAACAACAAATGCCAAATATTTGAAACTTTGTTATTGTAACATCCCGAGTTGTGATATGTGAAAAAGCTTAAAAGAATTGATTTGACTACCTATGTCACCAAAGTTGAGTTACCTTTTCCGGAGCACATCTTGAAAGAACTCCAAAGTTAAGCGTGCTTGAGCTGGAGTAGTGGAATGATGGGTGACCTATCGGGAAGTGATTCGCGATAGCACGCGTGCGAGTGAGGCCAAAGCATGGAAAAAGGTCGGATGGTGATTGCAGGGTCAGTAAACAATGATTTCGAGCCTTTAGAAAATTAACGGACTGATCGTTGGAACGGGATGGGGCCCACGGACTGAGAGAACGGGCGTGGGTGGTCCATTAGTCGTGGGGGGTCGGGGCGTTATAGTTATGTTAAAATTTTTGTAAAGAAACCATTAAGATTTGTAAATAAAACGTTTAGATTTTTCCTGTTTAAAGTATATTCCAATATATATTAATTATAGTCTATTGTTTAAAAAGCGCGGATTTGTTTTTACATTTATAAGAAAATAAATAATTTAAAAGTTGTTCTATAATAACTTTAGTTTCAAGAAGTTTTTTCATATCCGACCCATATCCGTTGTCGAACCGTAGACCCAGTACGTTGTATATAACCTAGTTTGGATTTAATGAAAAATTCATTAATTAAAATTTTGATAGAACCCGCTAAAACCCAAAAATTCTATAGAAGTTGTGTGATATTATTTTGAATGTTATTTTTTCATCTACTCTATTAATACAGTACCATATCATATTGATAAATGTTATGTCTAACTATGTATTTTATTTATTTAAAGAATTATTTTATCAAATTAAATTATATTAAAAACAAATATGATTACAATAAACCCAAATATAAAAATTAAATTTTTGAGAAAAAATAAAACAAAAAAGTTATCCGCCCTTTGGAAGGACGGGTCATAATCTAGTTAAACATTTAAAGTCTTGATTTGTTTTTTTCATGTTTTAATAATCTTTTTCTTTACAATCGATTTTATATTTTTTATAATTTATCATTCTCATTCTCATGTAGGTATAAGAATCAGTAAAGGTACTAAAGAACAACAATTACAAATTCATCGGGTAATATGTTTTTGAAAATTCAAAAACTAAGTGGTAGAAGTTTTATAAAAAATATTCTAACATGTTAATGAGTAAAAGAGTAGAGTTCATTGCATGTATTTACTGAAATACATGCAAGGCTTAAACCTCAGTTTTATTTTAAAAATGGTTTTACATTTCCAACCAAAAAACGTCTATACAGTTATTCATTTACAAAAAGTTTCCTTTTTAGATTTATTTCTATTTTGAATATTTTTATTTATAAAATAAGAAAATAATTGATTTTACCATATATACATTAATTAAATTTTAGAAATCGACTTTCAATTTTTTATTATTATATTATTTGGTATATATTTTTATGTTTCATAGAATTTAAATATGGGTTTTATATAATTTTACTAAATACTAGATTTTCACCCGCACGGATGTGCGGGTAGATTTTCATTTTATAAATATATAACAGATACCATCACAAAACTTTAAAAGATATTTACATTTTAGTGTTATATATTGTGTAAATCTATAATATTATTGGTCATGTTTCTTATTCGATATTATTAATGTATAATGATTTGTTTTATATATTTTACTTTATTATTAATTGTTATTATATATTAATATATTTTCGAGTTTCGTAAAATAAATTCATAGTATGAAAAAAAAATTGAGAATCTCTTTCATTTTTTTCTAATTTTTACACACTGAATACAATACATTTTAAAATTTTACTTAGTTATACTATAAAACTGATATTTTCTTAGCATAATTTATATTTCTATGTTATTTATTTTAGTATATTGTGAGATTTTATAAGTAAATACATTATAATAATACTATATTATTAATTATGAAATCAATCGCTGCATTAATTTAAAAATATTTTAAAATTTTATTAAGATTTTTGTTAGGTTTTTTAATATATTTTGTTATAAGTAAAAATAAAATTTAAATTTACAGTTAAAAATTTATTTATTAATATCTATATAATTTGTAAGATTTTTTAGAAATGTTATATATCAAATAGATTAACTTAAATAGTCAAATAGATGTAATTGATGAAATAGACCTAGTATATTTTTTTATGGTATTTCTTTTTATAAAGAAGATATATAATATAATTATAAAATTTGAAAAATAGCATACACTTTTATTTTATTTTTTATAATAAAATTTTATTTAAATTATTGTATAATTGTATATATTATTAATTACAAAATTAATCAATGGTATTAATTTAAATAAAATATTTTAAATTTTTAGAAAGATTTTGTTAGATTTTTCTCAATATTTTGTTATAACTAAAAATAAAATTTAAATTTACAGTTAAAATTGGTTTATTATTAATATATTTATATATTGAATAGATTAATATAAATTATTAAATAAATATAATTAATGAATTGGGCCTAATAAGGCTAGTATGACTTTTTATGGTAGATATGTTGAGTTTTTTGAACTGCATTTTTATGGTAGATAGGTTGGTTGGTTGTTTAATTAAAAAAGCAAATATTGCGGGTATTGTTTCGGGGGGGGAGGGGGGGGGGGGGGGGGGTTGTTCTCGACTTTAAATTATAATAATGGTTATCGGATTGTGGCATTCCGTCAAGGTGCGATAGATTTATATATGTCTTTTGTAGGTGATGTATGTGTAGTAATCGCTTTGATATGGTGGTCATGGAACTCTGGAATTGCTCGGTTTTTGGGTGGCATCATACCTGACTTCTCTCGCTCGCATGAGCAATATAAAAAGTTTTTTATATGAAAATACTAAGTTGGAATTACAGAGGACTTGAAAGTCACTGGACCATAAGTTATTTTACGGAAATACGGCATAAACATAAACCGGATTTTTTATTTTTATCAGAGACGAAACAGGAGTTCGAATTTGTTCACAAATTTCATTCTCACTTTGGATATGATAGTTTGGTTACTGTGGATCCGAACGGGAGGAGTGGTGGATTAGCTCTTTTCTATAACAATGAGTATCAAGTAAAGATTCTATACACTAGTAATAGAATGATTGACATAGAAGCGGTGACTAATAGGAAACAAGTCTTTCTTACTTTTGTTTATGGAGATCCGATTCAAAAGCTAAGAGAACATGTATGGGAAAGATTGACTTGGTATGGATTAGCATGATCTGAACTTTGGTTTATTATTGGGGATCTAAATGAGATTACTGGGAATCATGAAAAGGATGGGGGGTCTCTACGAAGTGCAGCTTCTTTTGTTCCTTTCAATAATATGATAAGGAATAGTGGTTTATTGGAATTTCCGGCTCGGGGTAATAAGATGTCATGGCAAGGACGGAGAGGTAAAGGAAAAGGAGCATTTACGGTTAGATGTCGATTGGATAGATCCTTGACTAATGAGGAATGACATACACTTTTTCCATATTCTTATACATAATATTTGAGACTGGTGGGATCAGATCATAGACCTTTGGTAGCTTTTTTGGAAGATCAAGTACCAGGAAGGAAAAGAGGACAGTTCAGGTTTGATAAGCGATGGATTGGCTAAGAAGGACTCATGGAATCAATTGTATCGGGATGAACCGAAAAACAGGAAGGCCTTGTGGAGGATTTCATCACAAAGATTAATCATTGTCGGCATGAAATTTCATCATGGCGGAAAAATAATCAGCCATATGGAAAGGAAAAAATTCAGAATCTCCAAAATGCGTTGGAAGAAATACAAACATATGATAGTAGGTCACAAGAGGAAATTATTGAAATTTCTAGGAAATTACAAGAGGCCTATAAGAATGAAGAGGAATATTGGCATCAGAAGAGTAGAAATATGTAGTATTCATCGGGGGATCTAAATACTAAGTTTTACCATGCTCTGACAAAGCAACGTCAGATCCGAAACAAAATAGTGGGCCTCCATGATGAAGCGGGTAATTGGGTCACAACAGAGCACGGTGTTGAGAAGGTGGCAGTAGATTACTTTGATGGATTGTTTCGATCAACTAACCCAATGGAGTTTGATAGTTTTTCGGAGGAGATAGGTCCATCAATTTCTCCCCAGATGAATCAAATGTTACTGCAAAGAGCAACGGAGGAAGAAGTTTGTCAAGCGTTATTTATGATGCATCCGGAGAAAGCACCTGGCCCAGATGGAATGACGGCCTTTTTTTCCAGCGTTCCTGGAATGTTATTAAGAAGGATGTGGTTGAGTTGGTGAATAATTTTTTGGTCACAGGTGATATGGATTCAAGATTAAACACAACTAATATTTGTATGATTCCAAAAGTAGAGAGGCCTACAAGGATGACGGAACTACGGCCGATTAGTCTATGCAACGTTGGTTACAAGATTATTTTGAAAGTTTTGTGTCAAAGATTGAAAAATTGTTTTCCCCATCTAATTTCGGAGACACAATCGGCTTTTTTGGCAGGGAGGTTAATTTCGGATAATATTTTATTGCACAGGAAATGTTTCATGGTTTGCGAACCAATAAATCCTGTCAAACTAAGTTTATGACCATTAAAACGGATATGAGTAAGGCATATGATCGGATAGAGTGGAACTTTATAGAGGCCCTTCTTAATAAAATGGGATTTGATGCGCATTGGGTTAAATTAATGCGGGAGTGTATATGTTCAGTTTAATATAGAGTTTTACTCAATGGGCAGCCGCAAGGTCTCATTATACCTCAGAGAGGTCTACGTCAGGGAGACCCATTATCTCCCTATTTATTTATTATGTGTACAGAGGCTTTAATTAAACATATAAAAAAGCCGGAGCGGGTGAAACAATTGACCGGCATGAAGGTTGCTAGAGCGTGTCCAGCTGTTTCGTATCTGCTATTTGCAGATGATAGTTTATTCTTTTGCAAGGCAAACAAAGAAGAGTGTCAAACTATTCTCAGGATATTAAAGGATTATGAGGTTGTATCAGGACAACAAATAAATTTTCAGAAATCCTCAATTCAATTTGGACATAAGATTGAGGAATCAAGCTGTCAGGAGTTGCAGGACATATTGGAGATTCATAATTTAGGAGGAATGGGTTCTTATTTAGGTTTACCGGAAAGTCTAGGAGGATCAAAGGTTCAAGTTTTTGGTTTTGTACAAGATCGTCTCAATAATAGGGTGAACGGTTGGACGTTTAGATTTTTTACCAAAGGAAGAAAAGAGGTGATTATTAAGTCGGTCATAACTGCGCTACCAAACCATGTGATGTCGGTGTATCGATTACCGAAAGCTACAGTGAAGAAACTCACGAGTGCAGTAGCTCAGTTTTGGTGGAGTCCAGGAGGAAGCACAAGAGGAATGCACTAGAAATCATGGGATAAATTATGTGAACATAAGGATAGTGGTGGATTAGGTTTCAAGGATTTGAATGACTTTAATACGGCAATGCTTGGAAAGCAATTGTGGAGGCTTATCGAGAAACCAAATTCTCTTTCCTCTCGAGTTTTTAAAGGACGGTATTACAGGAATGCTTCACCCCTGGAACCGATTCGCTTATATTCCCCATCCTATGGATGGAGGAGTATCATTTTTGCTAGATCTCTGGTTTGTAAAGGACTAATTAAAAGGGTGGGCAAAGGATCATCTATCTCAGTATGGAATGATCTTTGGATCCCATCCACTCGCCCGAGACAAGCAAACAAAAACGTTCATAACAGTTACCCGGACCTTACAGTGGATTCCCTTATTCATAAGGATTCCCACACTTGGAATTTACAGGCACTTAGGACTTTGGTGGATCCCAACGACGTGAAATTGATTGAAAGTATTCCTCTGAGTAGAAATCAGTTGGAAGACAGGAATGGTTGGCATTTCACTAATAATGGAAGATATACGGTTCAATCAGGGTATCAAGTCGAAAGGATATATCCTGACAAGGAAAAACCACCTGAATTTTATGGCTTCAATGTGGATATACTCAAGGCATTCTGCTGGAAAGTGAAGTGTCCTCCAAAGATACGGCATTTTCTATGGCAGTTACTGACAGGTTGTATAGCAGTGACAAAGAATTTAAAATCAAGAGGAATAAAAGGAGATACAGTCTGTGTACGGTGTGGAGACCCAGAGAAATCAATAAATCATGTTATCTTTGAGTGTCCGCCGGTACGACAAGTGCTGGCTCTCTATTCGCTAATATGGATCACTTATTTTGGAGAATTAATCCGAAAATGGAGGATCATCAGTTTGCATGGATATTATGGTACATTTGGAAGGGTAGGAATAATAAAGTTTTCAGCAATATAGATACTGATCCGAGAGAGACGGTTAATCTAGCAGAATTGGAATCAACACTTTGGGCTGAGGCACAAATTATCAATACACCAAGGGTGGCACCTGAAGTATAGATCAGATCAAACATAGAGACCACAGCAAGATGGTGTTTTACGGATGGTTCTTGGAAAGATAAAGATTCGTTCTCCGGAAAAGGCTGGCTCAGTACTCTTCCGGGGTTTGAGGGTCTATTAGGGGCAAGGAATGTAAGGGCAAGTCTCTCACCTCTTCATGCAAAGATGGAGGCATTAATCTGGGCAATGGAATGTATGAAAAACTTAAGAAAGTACATGGTCACGTTTGCAACAGATTGTTCTCAACTGGTGAAGATGGTTTCGGAACCAGAGGAATGGCCAGCATTTGAAAGTTACCTGAAGGATATTAAGCTTTTGAGAAGAAGCTTTACCAACTCGGAAATCGTTCATGTTTCTAGGACGGAGAATACAATGGCGGATCGCTTGGCACGTAATGCTCGGATACAACCGTCGTTCGTCGTACACATGGATCCAGAGTTGCCACTTTGGTTTACAGAGTCTACATGAGGCTGTAAATGTTTTTTGCTGTAAAAAAAAAGACTTTTTATGGTAGATAAAAATAGTACTTCTCTTTTAATAGAGAAGATTTTCAAAAATACTGAAATGTTAAGAAACAAATATAATTATTTTCATTATGAATATAAAATAAACAATATAATGTTTAGTTTGTACTTATAAATGTATATAAATATATAGGTTATTAATTTATGATTTTAATGAGACCATATATTTACATAGAATTCTTTTCAAAAAATTATCTTTTTATTTAATCGATTTGTGTCATATTTTGAAGCGGTCCAACTCAAAACCGAGAAAATTTATTAATTTATAGTGTCTATTAATTTATCGAGTATTATTTATAGAGTTTCAACTGTAGATCATAAATGTTGCAAGTATATGTGCAAAAGCTAATTGTGTACTTATAGACAGTTACATACTTGCATAATCTAATTTATATAAGTTTCTTTTTTTCATTATTTTTCTTGCCAAAGGGTTTTCAAATTTGTATAAGTTTCACATAATATCATTTTTAAATTTTATGATTCGAGTCCGTACAGTTATGTGTAACTAGGTGTATTCATCCACTATGTATAAAAATAAAACTTTTAAAATTAAAAATTTATTTAAAAATAAAATTTTGCTATTTATTAGATTTTATTATTTTATTAAAATATTTAATTTACAATATAATTTAATTATAAAGATAAAATAAATATTTTTTATTTAAATCTTTATTTAATAATATATATGTATAGATTTAAAATTATAATTTTAGAAAAATATTTCATCTATTTTTTGTTATATTAAATAAAATTCTATAAAATTAGAAGAAAATTGTGTTAGGTATATAACTATAAAAATGTAAAACAAATACTAATATTTCTAAAATTTGTAGATATTAAAAAGAAACTATGGGTATTGAGCTTAGAAAATACAAATGTTGAAAAAACTGCATAGATTTTTGAAGAATTTTTTTAGTAACAAAAACTTTTATAATTCTAAAATATGAATTAAATAATATTTTGAAAACTGTAAAATACTATTATATTTATATTATTATATTATTTATTGGCATATTAGTGATGATCTATGAATGATTACCATATTCTAAAAAATATAAATCAATATTAAATGTTAGTACATCATGTTATCAATTTTCTTTCAAAATCATTATGGTGATGACACATGAAAAATCATTTTTAAAATATTATCTACAGAAATTGTTATATTAGTGATGATTTATGAATGATTACCATATTCTAAAAATTACCAAAAATATAAATTAACATTAAGGCTTTGAATGCAATGCAGTTTAAATGCAGATTTTTGGGATGTAGATCAATCTACATTTAAATACCATTCAAATTTAAATTGCAGTTCATTAATACTGCAGATTGGGCTCCACTAATCTGCATGCAGATTAATAATAGACATTAAAATGTTGATCTGCAGGAAAAAAAAAGAAAGGAAGCTAAAACAAACCGAAGACCAAGCTAAATTATGGTATGATATGTTTTTTTTTGCATTATTTAATAGGGTGTCCGCGCTACGCGCAGAATTGTTGATAACTATTTTTCTTGAAAAGATGTTTTTATTTTTATTTTATGTGTGCCATTTGCCATTTTGATGCCATTTTTATTAAAGGTGATATAGTACACTATCAATAAATGTTACAATTAGGAATTCACTAAACTGGTCGTTTTGTAATGTTGATATTATTTGGTTGAAATCATACTTAAATAATATTATTTTTTAAAAATAAATCAAATGTAAATATAATGCAAACCGGAGAATGAATGGTTAATAATATAATATGATACCTAAGTTTGTTTCGTCAAAAAACCTACTAATTATTGGTTACAATATCACAATACCTATGTTTTCTATTTTATGTCAATTAGTTTACTGAGTAAATTCACTCTAGAATAAATAAATATATAATTTGTAAATAAAATAATACAAAATAGTAAAAATAATAAAATGATAAAAATTTATGTTATTATTAGTTGTGAATAAATTAAATATTTAAAATATATTTATATTTTTTTATTTTTTTTATTCATCTTGAATTTTAAGGAACAATAAAATAGATTATCAAATTCATATAATAATAGTTAGTGTGAAAAGGATTAGATAGTCTACAATTAGTTTATTTTATTGTTATTAAGAATATGACTTTTTATGATAATGTAATTTTGTGGTCGATTTTATTTGTTAAGAGCATTATTTAGTGTTTTTAGTGTGTTATATAGTAGTAGGTGATAGGTTAAAATATTTTGTGTTTTTTTCACCAGTAATGTGTTGTTGTGTGTATAGTACTTGTTAGTAGTGAATTGAGCATATAATGTAAAAGCATATTTAATTTCAATAAGGCTTTGTCGATTTTAAGATTAATGGTTTCAACGTCAAAATTATATTTTATTTTTTTCATATTTTTGAACATTATAACCTTTAAAATATTTTTTTTCCTCTCTCCATATTTTGACCTTGAGTCGTCACCTCTCTGTTTTTCGTTTACCTTTCTAGTGTGCGGTGCTTCTCACCATCACCGAAAAAAGACTCACCTCCTGCTCTTGTTCTTCTTCGCCTTCTTCGTCGGTGAGATTATACGGAATTTGTTTTATATCGACTTTATGAGTTCCCAGTTGTGTGGTTGTTTCTCACAACGTTGTAGGCTTTTCCAGTCAATATTGGTTTCTCTTCTTCTTCCTTAGATTTCGGTTGATGTTAGAATTGTATTTCCTTGGGTTGGGTCAGATTTTAGTCGTCTTTGATGTTGTATTCCTCGTCGTTGGTTTACCGTCAATAGTCCTTGTTCGTCTTTGTTTTCAAGATCTAGTTTTTGGGGATCTTGACTTATATGCTCTCTTTCATAGCTCGAGGACAGCTTCACAGTTTGCTGATTTTGTTTTGTCTCCCTTTTCCTCTCTGTTTTCTCATCGCGTTGCAGCTTTCATTACTGCTTGCATCTCTTGTAGGTCTCTCTTTCACCATGCTTACCACTCCAGGTTGGATAATGTTTTCGTATGTGTGTATGCTATGTGGATTTTGAAGGTTATTTATGGTCTCAAACTTATTATCTGATTTCACGATGGTTGGTTTCGATTATCCCTCCCTCAGGTTGTTTCTCTTCTTCCCATGTTTCCTTTGGTATAGGTGTGTGGAGTTAGTCTCTTGGAGCTTTGGTCACTCTATCAAAACTTTGTGTTTATTCACTTGCATGTGCGCCTTGTCTGTTATTATTTAGTTTGTGAGATGTTTCTTACATTTTTGCTAGTGGTTGTGCTTCTAGTACTTTAGACATGCATCTTCCGGCTTCTTGGTGACTTTGGCCTTCCCATTATTATTCCCCCTCTCATCTGTTTTTTTGGTTCTTTGCGTAGGTGCTTGATCGCGCTTATTTTTGTTCTGGAGATTGTTTTGTTTCAGATTTTATCTTTTTATCCTTTTTTTTATTTTTACTTGTTCTTGCGAAACACTTTATGGTAATATGAGGTAAGTTAGTCTTCGTTCTTGATCTCCTTTCAGCTCTAAACCTCTATTGAATTAGTGTTACTATGAAATTTTGTTTTCCTAGTGATAATGGAGGTTTTAGATTTTAATTTTGTGTTGTTTTCTAGCTTCTTATTTTTAGTTTGGTTATTTTATAATTTTAATAGTAAAATAAATATATAATCTGTAAAAGAAATAATAGAAATAGTAAAAAATGATAAAATGATGAAAGTTTATGCTATTTTTAGTTGTGAATAAAGTAAATATTTAAAATATATTTATATTATTTTATTTATTTTCTAAATTTTAGTGACCAATAAAATAGATTCTCAAACTATAATGATACTTAATGTGAGAATTATTAGATAATGCACAATTAGAAAGTGATAGGACAAATTGTAATAATTTAAAAGAAACAGGATCTAAAATACAAAAAGAAAAAACATGTGGACACATGTCAACAAACCCCTCTTACAAAGTCAGTATGAAACTGTAAAAGCTGATGACAAAAAAAAAAAAAAAAAAAAACCTCTCTTCCACATGTTATAAGAAGAGAACAAAGTCTACTTTATATATATAGATCTTCTTTAAATATGTTAATAGAAATTTATATATATTTACTTACATATACACTTTTTTTAATTCTCGCCAAGTTTAAAAGTTATTTTTTAAATTTTATTTTTGTATTTAAAAATCAATTTTTTGGAATTTTATTACATATGCATGTTATTTTATATCTTCTCAAATTTTATAATTTCACAGCGAAAACATATAATACTTCTATATATATATATATATAGTTAGTTTATATATATTTACTTACAAATGCATGTTATTTTGTATCTTTTAAAATTTTACAACTTCACAATTAAAACATATAATACTTTTATAAATATATAAAGATATTTATAGTTAGTTTTATTTTTATTGTTGATAATAATTAACATATAACAAATAATAATATATATCTATTATATATATGCATGTTATTTTGTATCTTCTAAAATTTTATAACTTATCACAAGGAAAACATATATTAATTTAATATAGATATAGAAGTATATTTATAGTTATTATATATATATACTTACATATGCAGGTTATTTTCTTCTAAAATTTTATAACTTCATAATTAAAACATATAATAATTTTATAGATATAGAAATTATATTTGTAGTTAGTTTTATTTCTATTGTTGATAATAATTGACATATAATAAATAATAATATATATCTATTATTTATAAGAACTGTTCTTTAGTTATCTAGTTAATATCATTTACTTTTTAATATTTAATATAAAATAATGATGCAATTAATTTAAATAGTTAGATTTGTATTTATTTTGCATTATTAGTTTGATCTGTATTTATTCTGCATTATCGGTTTGATCTGTATTTGTTTTGCATAATCTGCGTTTTCTGTTTGATCTGCGTTTTTTGTTTTGCGTACCTTTGGAACCTAAATATAAATCTTCATTTCACAATTAGCATCAACCCTTGTCACTATTGTTAATATGTCATGTCATTTTTTTTTTCAAAATCATTATTGTAATGACACATGGCAAATCACCTATCAAATAATGTCGGAATAGTTTAAAAAAATGAATCCTAGTTTTATATCATCAGGAATTTAACTAAGAAATCGCAGGATCGTACTAGTGTTCATCATAGAAATGTAGGTCCATATATTAGATAATTTAGCTGGATTTAATTTAAAGCACTCGGTTTAAATTATGTCAAAGTTTGAAAACATAAAAAAGAACAACGTGAGATGTCTATGTAATCAGAAACAATGGGGTCTTTTTAGTCGCATTCTGGCATTAGCTGAGTCGTGGTTTTCCATCTTTTCCTGTTAGGTTGATGTTGAAACAATATATGGATTTAATTAATGCATGTTAACTGTTTTAGTGTTTATATACTGTTTCAAAGTCTTGAAATAATAAAGGAAATTCATAAAATAAAGGGACTAGCCTATAGTTTCACTATCATTTGAATTTTCAACAAGTTTAAACTTTAAACTTGATTCGTAGATGCCAGCTCATGCTCTTTAATATGCACAATGCACATATATAATAGATCAAATTTCAAGATTCATATGTAAATGTTTTAAAATGTATAAAACAGACTATACGTTTCGACGACCCTACATAATTTAGCGTAGCACTCATAAGTCATAACCAGTAATTTCCTGTCAACACTACTTTGGTATGTGTGTGTTTTGTAGGACAAACAGATGAACTCTTTATTATATTCTTAGAAAAAAATAAGCAAGATCAACTGAAATCTGATGTCGATGATTTGGCCTAACAAAAGCTCACTAACCAACGACGAATAACGCAAACAATTAAAACTGGAACATACGAAAAAATAAAGCAATTTTTTGGTCTTGTTTCTAAACAATGTGAGAGATTTTGTTGTTTTTACTTATCTCTAGACTTAAGCTTGCAGATTGCGTTAGTACAGTCCGGGTAATTAATTTTTTGTTCATACAAAAACTTGTCGAATTGAGCTGAATTTTTTGGTTTGCTTATTATTCAGTTAGTTCGATTTATGAATATTCTATGAGAAGTAATACTCCTTCCGTTTCAATATATATCTGATGATTTAGAGAAGATTTATTGTTTCATATTAAATGATGTTTGCATGAATCTTTATAACTTTAACTTTATCAAAAAATCTGTGTAGTTAATTTTATTTTTATTATTTCTATTTATAATTAAAAATTAGTTTTAGGAGTATATTTTAGTGATATTTTTGATAAAACATAGTTTTCTTAATATTTGCTCATTGGATTAATTTTAGTTGGTTGGTTATTTTGGTTCAAAATTTTGGTTGGAATAATTTGGTTAAAATTTGTAAAAAAGTAAAAAACTGAACTAACCAATTATTGAATTGAACCAAACCAACTACTGATTTATTTTTTTCTGTAATCAATCAAAACTAACTAAATTTATAATTGAATATAAACGAAAACTGAAAATTTCAGTTCAGTTTGGTTCACCAAATTCGGTTGGGTGAAAATCTCATAGCTATTTTAACTCGTCTCGACGAGTAACAAAAGCTCACTAACAAACATCGACGGGAAAGAAAAACTTCACTAACAAACGATGATAAGCACAAGCAACTTAAACTCGACCACAAGCAAATAAATAACGCAATTTTATTCTTATTTTAAATGAATGGTTCAATGACGCGTGTCCCCACCAGTAATCACCACTACTCTTCTTTATATACTTCACCAGACTCACTCACTCATATATATACACCTGCATCATTTGGAATGTAAAACCACAAGAAAAGAAAAAGAGTATACAACGAGAACAAAATGGGCTACGAAAGACTCGGAACATCGAAAGGAAGTTGTTGGGTCAGAACCACCACAATTCTGGCTCCGAACATAAACCATGTCCCCATGACAACACAACCGACAAGAAAGAAGCTTCTAGTGTCTTTAACCGTCGTAGCCTTCATACTGATCCTGCCCGCCGCGGTATTCGGATCACAACTCAAATCTTCCCAGCACGTCCCAGGCCAAGCTCGGAAACCAAGCCAAGCAATTTCAAAAGCTTGCGACTTGGCTCGTTTCCCAGAGCTATGCGTTGACTCACTCATGAACTTCCCCGGCACACTCGCCGCTAATTCCGACAACAATCTGCTCCACGTGACGGTGAACATGACGCTCCACCACTTCAACCACGCACTCTACTCATCTTCCTCTTTATCTTTCCTCGACATGCCTCCACGTGTCCGCTCAGCTTACGATGCATGCATCGAGCTACTAGACGATTCGGTCGACGCGCTCTCACGCGCACTATCCTCCGTCTCCGGTGGCCAAACGAAGCCACAAGACGTCATGACATGGCTGAGCTCGGCTCTGACGAACCACGACACTTGCGCGGAAGGGTTCGATGGCGTCAACGACGGTGGCGTGAAGGATCAGATGACGGCGGCGCTCAAGAATCTCTCGGAGCTCGTCAGCAACTGTTTAGCGATATTCGCGGCGAGCAGTAACGGAAACGATTTTGCCGGAGTGCCGATACAGAACAGGAGGCTTCTTGGAGTAGGAGGAGATGAGAACTCGAAGTTCCCGAGATGGACCAAGAGAAGAGAGCGTGAGATACTGGAAATGCCAGTATCTCAGATACAAGCTGATATCATCGTCTCGAAAGACGGCAACGGCACGTGCAAGACTATATCGGCAGCCATCAAGAAAGCTCCTCAGTACAGTCCTCGCCGGATTATTATCTACGTCAAAGCCGGAAGGTTAATTTACGTTTTTATCCCTTCCATTTCTATTTTTTCTCTATTATGTTTGTGTAACTTTAAACTGTTACGTCCGTGAAAATGATGAAAGTAACCTCGCGTGTACGGAAAAGGGTTAATAATTGCGTTATATGTCTTTGAATCTTCTGGTTTTTCTTTGGAAGGTACGAAGAGAACAACCTCAAAGTCGGTAGGAAAAAAATTAATTTGATGTTCGTTGGAGATGGGAAGGGTAAAACTATCATTTCGGGAGGGAAAAGTATTTTTGACAACATTACCACTTTTCACACGGCGACGTTTGGTAAGGCTATTTCACTTCTTATTTTCATCATTCCTTTTAACTTTTTGAATCTTTTTCAAATAATGCAACAATAATAACAATTAGTTACAACTTAAAAGTAAAAAAAAAAAACACGTGAAACCAACATTATTATCGCAACTAGACAAATTAAATGAAGACCCTTATTTTTGGGGATAATTTTTTTCAATAGCTCTTTGAAGCGCCATAATTTTTTTTTTTAATAGAGATACATTTCTATTTCTGGTAGTTAGATTATAAATTTCATGAAAACAGGATAATGGAGGTCAACACATGATATCTTGACAAAAAAAAAAGAAGTCAAAACATGATAATATATATCGTTTTCCTAATTGATTCTTTTTGAGGTCAAATATTTATTTCCCAATCGAATTAATATCCCCTATATATTAATTGAGAAGCATTTAAAAAATTAGAACCTTAATTTTGTATTAATTAAAAAAAACCCCAAATCCTAGGTGGCACTATAAATGCCTTCTAAATTCCATTTCAAAGAATTCTAGAGCATCTAATATAAAGCATAGTTTAATCTAATGGTGTCACATTATTCCATAATTATATAACACTAGATAACATTATATTAACCTAAAATATAGGAAGTGTGTATTATTTCCTTAAATTAAAGCTACGGAATTACCTAATATGATTTACATATATATGGCAATTAATGATTATGAATAATAAAGATTTGATAACAATTTTTGCATCCTTCTTCATTTTTGTTTAAATTTATATTATTAAAAAAATTAAACAATCACATTAGCCATATAATAAAAAAATTAGATTTTTTCTTATATGTTATATTCTGAATTTTTTAAAATGACTTTAAATTACAAAAATGAAGAGACCTTATATGTTATATATTTTTTTTTAAATGACTTTAAAATACAAAAATGAGGACATCTTATATGTTATATTTTTCTTATATGTTATATTTTTTTCTTATATGTTATATTTTGAATTTTTTAAAACGACTTTAAATTACAAAAATGTAAGTTTTCCTTAAGTATACGACTAAAAACATTAAAATGACATGTATCAATTCAATGGTTGATTTGAAAGCTTTCAAAACCATATGAAATATAAAAGTCAAAATAATTCACTTTTTTCAAGAATGTGTTCGATGGAAAAAATAAGGTTTTTATGTCATAATTTGTTTAATGTCCAATATGATCAACCCATGATGTATTAATTATAGTTTTGTTCCATTATTTTTAATACAAATTGATCCGATCCATCGGAAAGAAATTATATAATAACAACAAAAAATATTTTATATATATAAATAAAATGATCAAATATATAAAAGAAACTATCGATAATATATACAAATAAACTCACCCTGCGCAAAGCGCAGGTCTTATCCTAGTAGTATATTGTTAGAGCTTAAAAATATATCTTTCGATCTAAGATAGGTAAATAAGTAAGTTGCAAAGTGAAAAATTTATATTCTAAGAAAAGTTCTTTCTTGATCGTGATGACCAAAAAAAGGAAAGTTCTTGGAATTAGAAACTGTGAAGGGGGTCATGAGCTAGCTGTATAGATTTCGGAGTGTGATATGTTTAAAGTGTCCGACAGATTCTATTTAAGTCAGGATCGTTTAGAAAACTAGTTGTCTGTTACCACTTGTGTTTATTCTTCATTTGAACTATGGACCACTAAAGAAAGCTAGTTTAAAGTAATTTTTGTAAATAGTAATTTCCACTCGACCAGTAAACGAAGTCAATATTTTGGACCAACAATTTAGTAAATTGTGATTTTTGTTTGAAATTTAATTTTGATCTAAGCTTTTAGTTATTTGTAGTTTGGTTAGTGTTTTTGGATTCAACATTCAATATGATTACGTTTGAGTTCGGTTACGTAACACACTCACACTAAATCGGACATCCTATGTGGTGCTGCCACTTATTCAACCAACCTCACATGCATGTTATTGTGCTCTTAAAGTGCATTAAGTGCATTCTACTCTACTAGACCATAAAACATTAATATTCTTTGATAAAAAAAAAGTTTAAATACATTACATTCATCAAATACTCATTTATACATCCATTTCCAGGTACGTACATCAGTAAATGCATGTCCCATATATGCTGATAATATGTTTGTATATTCAAATCTTAATAGAAATATGCACAGTTATATCATATACGCATAAACATCTAGAATGATAAACACATTGAACCTATCCTAAAGCTTGAAGTAGGCCACGCAATTACTGACCCACATATTTGTATACATATACATGGATGATGGGAGACAGAAGAGTTGCATTAATTTATATATATGGTTGCATGTGGGTCATGGCTAATTTTGTAGTTGGACGTTAGAGACCACTAGTTTCATATAACATTTATAGGTAAAGACATTTCTCACATATTAGTATTTGATTCTAAGTATATATATACTTAAATCCAAATTATGATTTTGTTTGACTGCATTTGTTGCACTATATCTAGAGATTAAAACACCTATTGAAGATGAGTTTACTTAAATACATTGGTTTCTTATGTTAAATAAATTTAAAGCACAAAACTTAAGTGTGTATGTATATTGTTTTATTTTCTCCAGCTGCCACCGGAGCTGGTTTTATTGCAAGGGACATCACATTTGAAAACTACGCTGGTCCGGCAAAGCACCAGGCAGTCGCTCTCCGCGTCGGGGCTGACCACGCGGTGATTTATAGATGCAATATAATTGGTTATCAAGACACGCTGTATGTTCATTCAAACCGACAATTCTTTCGTGAATGCGATATTTACGGTACAGTCGATTTCATCTTTGGTAATGCAGCCGTGGTGCTACAAAACTGTAGCATCTACGCACGCAAACCCATGGATCTTCAGAAAAACACGATCACAGCTCAGAACAGAAAAGACCCGAACCAAAACACCGGTATGTCAATACATGCATCTAGGATTTTGGCGACACCTGATCTCCAAGCTACCAGCGGTACTTTCCAGACGTATCTAGGCCGGCCTTGGAAGCAATTCTCTAGGACGGTTTACATGTTATCGTATATCGACAAACACGTACACACGAGAGGTTGGCTCGAGTGGAACACAAGTTCATTTGCTTTAGATACTTTATATTACGGAGAGTATTTGAATACTGGACCCGGGTCGGCTCTTGCGCAACGTGTAAACTGGCCAGGCTATCGGGTCATCAATTCGACGGCTGAGGCTAACCGTTTTACGGTGGCGGAATTTATATACGGTTCGTCGTGGTTGCCTTCGACAGGGGTTTCGTTCTTGGCCGGATTGAACATTTAGATAAAGAAAATATATTGCTTTCGTTTCCGATGCATTGTTTCATTCTTACGTCCTTATAATATTAATGGACAGATGATTAATCCTATATATGTATGTTTTAACTTTTTAATTGCATTATATCCGAATATATTACCAATAATATTGTAATTCATGAGTCGAAATAATTTACAATATTATTTTCGATAATAGAGGTTATTAATTAACTCGGTGCGATGAAGTAATCGATTTGTATATATATGCAAACTAGCTTTGGTTTTACACACAAAAAAATTGAACAGAAGTATACAGTTTACTTTGCCGTTCTAAAAAGGAAATATAAAGCGAACTTCAGTATTTTTGTGTCAATACTAAAAGGAAATATAAAGTCCCGCGACGTTAATTATGTTTTGGACCAACTAAATTGAATGCGACTTAGACCAAAAAAAAAATTGAATGCGACATTCAAACAATTTAATGCCCAGCGACACTAATTATATTTTGTTTGAATGATATAACTAATATTCAAACAGGCGTTCATTTTGAAAAATCAATTTTCATTAATAGGATGTGTCGGCGACGGAGACGAACTGTAGAACCGATGTGACATAAGTCAATAAGGTCACGACCGACACTGACAGTAGGGTCCACGATTTCGGGAACTTTGGTTCCAATAATTCCAGGTCCGATTCACTCACTTCTCAGCAATGATACCAAACACCAAACTGTTATCTTACGTTTGCATTATCATTCATTTTCTTATAACAAACATATATATATATATATATATATGTATATAATATTGGTATAACAAATATATGACCTAGGATTAAATGGGATATAAATTATAATTCATATAACCTACTGTGTTGTATTTGCTTCACGTCAAGACTTTCAATCTGTTATAATCTAACACTAATCGTGAAACCAAAACGTAGAATTATCAAGAGCGTGGAACAAAGTGGACCAATGTAGACAAAAGGTATTGAACAGGTTGATCCAGAATGTGGATCCAAAGTTGGGTGATGATTATATTCAGGGGTGACTGGTGAGCTAGCAGCCATATCTCAAAAATAAAATAGGTCATGGAGTAAAAAAAACGAAGACCATATTTTCAGACAGTATATATTTTTTTTAAGAAATTGAGTCCAACTCTAAACTAAAAAAAAAAAAAAATGCAATGATTTATGTGCAAATGCACCTTCAGCATATTCACATGGCGGCTTAAAGTGGAAGGGGTCGGCTGACCTACCTAATTAAATGTTATATGTTTTTAATTAAAATTGCTTATGATTGTTAAAAGAATCTTAGAAAGTATAAGAAAATTGGATGATTGAATTTATTCTGGTGCTGGGCTCATTTTTTTTGTTTTATGTTTAATTTAAATATATAATCTATTAAAATTAATGTACTTTTTTGTACTTAATCCTGAGTTTTTCTAAATAATACGGTCGAATGCCACTGGAATTAAAACACAGTAGTTTAATAAAATTACTTAGAATATACCAATAATGTTTGTTCTTAAAAGAGAATGTACGCAAAATCTGGGATTTTTCAAGTATATTCTCAATCTTGCACCTTTTTTTTAGTTACAATTAATGAATAAAAGATTTACAATGCGATTGAAAAATGTATTATATCTACTCACGCATTGGTTATATATTAAATCCAATCATTTTGGCTGGAAAACCAATGTTTCTTTCAAACATATTATCCTATAGATTCAGCCTTGAGTTTGAGATGTCTCTAATTCTATCGGTTACTTTCTCCCTCTCTCAAGTGAGTGTAAGTCCTTGCTCAGTTAAATGATGAAATATCGAGCTTAGGTTATCTTTGGGTGAGAGATTTATGCTTCTCACATTTGTTTCAGTCATTATTAGCAAGGAGATATTATTGTCTGGTACAACTTGGAACAAAGGAAATCCTGGAGATTTTCATGAAAAAAGCTTTACAGCTACAACAAACTCCGCCGGAGAAGAACACCTAGCTAGAAGATTTGATCGGAGATGGTGAGGAAGTGTTGCAGTGAGGACTTGCAGATTTTTCTTTACATGCCACAAAATGGTTATACGTGGATTGTACTTTTTTTTAATCCTTATCTTAAGTGTGTATGTGGTTTACTTAAACAAAATTGTACGATAACCAATTTCAGAACTTCAATGAAAAGTTTGTTGACAAAATAAATCACTTCAAGTCAGTTAATTACTATTAAAATTGTTAAAAAAACATTTCTAACCTTTTTGGTTTCTGAATGATGGTAATGATCTTCACCATGTATTGTCATGAAATCAAATAAAATTAAACCAGAAAGGTTAGTCATACGAGATTTTGAAGTACAAAAGACATTCAAATTTCATGTTTTCGATATTCATAAGAAGTTCAAAACATAATCTAAAAATACAAAAGACGTTTAGAACTTCATGTTACAAAACTCCGCTTCACAAATTCAAAGTGATATAGGTATTTTGAAAACTAAATAACAGAATACACTAATACTAACGTTGATGTATGACAATGATAACAAATGAACCGTAACAAAACTTCATTGTTTAGTTATTTAGTTTTAGATAAAATTTGAAGGACATACACATTCAGAAATATGAAACCAATCAATATTTTTCTTACTAACAAGCAATTACTACTTGAACATACAGCAACGGTTTGTATTTGATCTAAATCACAGATTTACATTAATCATCATCAACAAACAAAAGCTACTACAGAAGATATCATGTATATGAATGTAATATTTTGGTTAGAACTATCATCCTAACTGACATACTCAAAATACAATATTCAAATTAATCAGCTTCAAATAAAGTCTCAGCCTAAAATATGGTAAATGTTAAAAATTACAAATTAAATAAATTAAGAAAAATAAAATAAAAAAGTTATATTAACTTTTCATATAAAATCAAATATAAACAATACTTTAACTTATGTGCAAATTTGTATTTGAATATTTATTTATGTGGTTAAATAAAAACAAAAAACTTAGATATGATATATTATTTAATTTTTTTCTTCAAAATATAGTATTAACTAATTTAACTCAGTCACATATAAAATTTTCAACCATACTAAGTTATCAAACCAAATTAGTAAAAGATATATTTTTGAAGACACAAAAAGTTATTTGTTAACATATAAATAATACAATTTCATAAAATATATTTTTACCAAATTTAAAATTTTAAAATATAAGTATATATAACAGCATGTTCAAGAAGGTACAGAATCCGACTCTTGATTCCACATGTTTTTTTAAAATGTTTTTTATAGTTTATTATTAATTTGACTCAAAATAAGCGTAATATATCAATAATACATTTAAATCATAGAATAAAATATAAATTTATGTTGACACTGATCCAATCAATAATTAATCCAACAGACATCCAATAAAAAAATATAATATGATACAATAATGAAATATGGTCTGAATAATAAATTAAAGTAGTACAAGTGGAACCATATAATTTTTGTTTTTGAAAATTTTATATATATACCGTAAATCAAACATCCGCGCGGGCGCGCTGATCAAAATCTAGTATATAATTAAAACATAAACATTTCCTTGAACTTAACTATTTTTTGTAGGTTTTTAAATTTAATACACATTCTATTCTATGTTTAACCAAACTAAACTGATTCATTATATGAGTCTGTAAATGTTCTTGCTGTCAAAAAAAAAAAACTGATTCATTAGTTGTATTTTCCTAATATCTCTGCAAGGTTATAAAATAACTGGTCACTATTAATTTGTATAACAAAAATATTTCTACTAATTTACTATAATGCTTACATGGTCAAACAATTCATATGACATTGTATCATTTACACACCTCCTATTAACTTTGTTACATATTTTCTATTAACTTTGTTATATCATAATTCATAATCTCGGTATTGTACATGATTTGGAGAGAGAGAAATTCAGGAAACATGGGGAGAATCCTCGACCTCTGAGACCCTTTTCAAAACAATCGACAGACTAATCAAGAACATGATCGTGTCTTTAAAGACACACGATAAGAGACTGGAGAGAGTTTTCCAAGTCTTGAACTTTTTTATTTTCTCTTTTATTTTGAAAAAGTAAAAAATAAAGTAGTTATTGCTAAACATACATTCTAAAATAAAATATATTAATTTGACACAATTTTTTTCTTTTAGACCGTTTATTAATGTTAGTTTTTTTTTTATTAATGTTAGTTTAGAATTTACATCATTAGGAGTATAACATTGTACCATCATAAATCGGTTTATAAATGTTAGTATAAAGTTTACATACTGATTTTATAAGACATATTTAATCATGTGTAATAAATTGATGGTCAACCAAAATAATAAACTGATATAAATATACTACCCATCGATATCGGGTTAATATGGTTTTATGTGGCTAGACATCTATACTATAAAATTGAAATTTATTAATTTAACAAATTTTTATGTTCAAACGGTTCATAGATGTTAGTATAAAGTTTAAATACTACTCATAGATATATAATATAACCGGGTCAATTTATTCCAAACTTTTTTTTTCGACAATAACAACAACAAAATCAGATGAAAACCAAATGGTGTGCTCCGCATTTATATGGACAACGAAAGACAGCTGTCTCCTGGCATTCCGTGCTAGACTGTCCGTCTTTTTATTATGCGTCCGCGAAATATGAATGATCTGTGAGCTGTGAAAACTATCCTTCAAAATCTTGAGGTCTTCCAAATAAACTTCAAAAGCTGGTCATTCCTCTCGTTCCGAAACAATCTTCACCAATTGGGAAAAATCCGTTGCAAATGTGACCTGGAATTGACGTAAGTTTCTCATATATTCCATAGCCCAAAGTAGTGCTTTCATCTCCGCATGAAGGGAGGACAGAGGAGCCCTAACATTCCTTGCGCCCACCAATCAGTCGAAGCCTTCTAAAGTGTTGTACCAACCTTGTCCGGCCATAGGGTCATGTTCTTTCCAGGAGGCATCCACAAAATACCATCTTCCGGAAATTGATGGTAAATTTCCCGCCTCTATATTTGGTATCACCCTTTGCGTGTGCAATGTTTGTGCCTCCGCCCATAGAGTGGATTCGACTTCTGCCAAATTTAGAGTATCTCTAGGGTATATATCCATATTTCTAAAGACTTTATTATTCATGCCTTTCCAAATATACCATAGAATCTATGCAAATTGGTGATCATCCATCTTCGGGATAACTCTCGAGAAAAAGTGATCCATATTTGTGAAAAGCGAGTTGGTTGGAAAGATAGCCGAATTTGATGGTATATTTGAGAGCGCCCACACCTGAATCGCTGGGGGACACTCAAAAAAACACGTGCTTTATTAATTCCTCAGGGTCTCCACATCTTACACAACACACATCCCCTTTCATTCGTCTCGCGTTCAGATTCTTTTTAACTGCTATACACCCTGAAATCAGTTGCCACAAGAAATGTTTTAACTTTGGTGGACATCGTACAGTCCAAAAAAGCGCTTTCAAAACATCCACCATGGGACCAAACACTGTCCACTACAAGAAAACACAAGTTTTACGAGGGCAGTTTTCCTCGTGACTTCGTCGTAAAAGCAGTGTTACGAGGAATTAGCGAGGAAACCCGTTTCGTCGTTATACGTTTGTCGTAACGCATATATCCTCGCTAATTCGTCGTAACATAGCGAGGAAATAATTTCGTCGTAAAAGCAAAGAGGAATATTTCGTCGTAAAGACCACGTAAAGCTTCCACGTAAGGACGTCGCTAAATTTCCTCGTAAATACCACGAAGGACGTTCCTCGTAAAACCCACGTAAATAACTCGAAAGTAAATACTCGTAAAGTAAACGTAAATACCTTGATAGCTTTCCTCGTAAAGACCACGTGAACTTTCCACGTCATTTCCTTGTAAACAATTCCTCGTAAAAACCTCGTTAAGCTTCCACGTAAAGAAGTCGCAAAATTAGCTACGAATTTACTTTGTTTCGTTATTTTACAGAAATATAAAAAATTATAATTAAAAAATAATTTAAATAATTTAAATTATTAATAAAATTAAAATTCTAAAAAAATCAAAACCAAAATATTTTATATATAAATAAGTTTTGAATTCATAATACAAGAACCGAAATTAAAAAGAACTAAGGGTCGTGAATCGCCCGATAGAATTCATCACTCCTCGCCGTTACATCCGCCTCGGTATGTGTGTCGGATGTTGACTCGCCTAATCAACACTAAATAACATAAGATCCGTAAACTTATCTAAATTCCCTATACTAACCACCTAATCTACCTAAACTAACCAAATTAGAGAGGAATTAGAGAGGCTTACCATTGCAACGAAACAGGGAGGAAGTGGAGAGGAAGTAGAGAGGAAAGAAAGAGTGAGCGCTCGGGGTGTATATATAAGATTACATTCCATCGCAAATTCCTCATAATTTTACGACGAATTACAGAGGCCCGTGTTTTTTTTTACGACGAAACAGCGAGAGATTACAAAGGCCCGCGTTTTATTATACGAGGAAGTTACGAGGAATTACAAAGGCCCGTGTTTTTTAGGTACGAGGACGTTACGACGATTTTGCTTACGTGGAATTACCGAGGAAAGCTTCCCTATAAATATACCCGTAACTCTCCTTCTCAACCCACACCCAAACTCCCAAATCACACCCTATCTCACATCATACTCTCAAATCCAATCCTATTCAAATTATAAAAATTTGAGAAAAAAGGAAGAGAAGATGATATTGGAATTTATGTTGGTGAGACTTAAGTAATATAATTGCTGGAAGTCTTGCCACATGTAAATCCAGTATATTTCTTCTTTTTCTTTTTTTTCTAGTTTTTACAGTACGAGGTGTTTACGAGGATTTTGGTTACGTGGTATTTACGACGAATTTGTCCTACGTGGTATTTACGACGAATCTCTCC
Organism: Brassica rapa; assembly: GCF_000309985.2. Lineage (NCBI taxonomy): Eukaryota > Viridiplantae > Streptophyta > Magnoliopsida > Brassicales > Brassicaceae > Brassica > Brassica rapa. The sequence continues at coordinate 17,398,333 of NC_024800.2, forward strand.
TACGTGGAATAAACGAGGAATTTGTCCTACGTGGTATTTACGACGAATTTGTCCTACGTGGTATTTACGACGAATCTCTCCTACGTGGAATAAACGAGGAATTCGTCGTAAGTTCGACGTCAACATACGAGGAATTAACGAGTATTCCGTTTAAATCCCTAAAATCCGAAACCCCAAACCCCATATTCCTTATCTTCTACTTCATATATTCCAAACCCTATCTTTATTTTCATTCCAAACCACAATTCCCTATCTTCTAATTCATATATTCCAAACCACAATTCTCACTTTTACTTATTCATAAAACAGACTCCCACATTTTCTTATTCACAAAACAAACTCCCACATTACCTTATTCATAAAACAAACTCTCACATTACCTTATTCATAAAACAAACTACACAAAATCGAGTATATTTCTTCTTTTTCTTTTTTTTTCTAGTTTTTACAGTACGAGGTGTTTACGACGATTTTGGTTACGTGGTTTTTACGACGATTCCGTCCTACGTGGAATTAAAGTGGGCCGCGTTCATCATTTATTTTACGTGGTATTTACGACGAATCTTTCCTACGTGGTATTTACGACGAATTTGTCCTACGTGGTATTTACGACGAATCTCTCATACGTGGAATAAACGAGGAATTCGTCGTAAGTTCGACGTCAACATACGAGGAATTAACGAGTATTCCGTTTAAATCCCTAAAATCCGAAACCCCAAACCCCATATTCCTTATCTTCTACTTCATATATTTCAAACCCTATCTTTATTTTCATTCCAAACCACAATTCCTTATCTTCTAATTCATATATTCCAAACCACAATTCCCACTTTTACTTATTCATAAAACAAACTCCCACATTTTCTTATTCACAAAACAAACTCCCACATTACCTTATTCATAAACAAACTCTCACATTACCTTATTCATAAAACAAACTACACAAAATCGAAAATACATCAATCGGATTCATCGACATTCTCGTCATCACTAGAAATGTCTTCATTTTCATTAAACTCGTCTTCAACAGCTTCGTCTGTGGCATCATCGGTAAGATCTTCGTACTCGTGATTATGCGGATCAATGAGAAGGATGTCATCAATTTCTTGTTCAGGTTCCCCGACTTCATTTATCTGTTCTTCTTGCAATGGTGGTTCTTCTCCACTGATGATTCATCCTCGAGGTGTTACTTTGATCACTACTAACCAATTTATACCCGAATCTCTCATCCGAGAGTATGGAAGGAAGCTAACTTGGTCTGCTTGTGAAGCTAAGATGAAAGGCTCGAATTTGTTGTGCCGTCGTCCACCGTTGACATCAACTACACCGAATTTGTTAGACCGAACACCTCTGTTGACGACGGGGTCAAACCATTCACATTTGAAGAGGACGCATTTCAGCTTCAGTATCCCTGGAAATTCGACTTCAATAATCTCCGTGTGTCACTTACAAAGTTGGTGGATTCAAAATTAATTAGGTGCAAAAAAAAACGTGTGTCACTTACAAAGTTGGTGGATTTAAAATTTCCTCGCTAAATCCAAGTAAATAGTTTCCTCGTAAATAAGACGCGAAGTTTACGTCCACTTTACGAGGAACGTACGTGAAACATGATATCATCGTTATTTCCTCGTAAATGACACGTCACATTACATCGACTTTACGACGAACGGTTTTTGTCGTTAGTTTACGAGGAAATAACGACGATACCGTTATTCACGTAAAATCCTCGTAAAGTTGAGGTAAACTTACGAGGATTTTTTTTCCTCGTTAATATTCCTCGTTAAGCTTGAGTTTTCTTGTAGTGGTCAATGGTCTTTCCCTATCTGGATAAGCCCGTTCCACCTGGTATCCTGATTTTACCGTGTATCTCCTATTATTTGTGAAATGCCATCCATCTTTATATGTACCCTGAATCCTACTCAAAGGTATACTTTCAATATTTTCACATCCTGGGGATCCACTAAAGCCCAAAGAGCCTGCAAGTTCCAAGTTCGCGAAGTAGAATCTATTAAAGAATCCACTTTAAAGTACGGATAGTTATCGTGCAGATTTTTAGTTGCTGGTCTCGGGCGGGTGGTTGGGAGCCAATGATCATTCCATACAGAAATGAATGATCTTGGTCACACCCTTTTGATGAGTCATTTGCTTACCAGAGATCTAGCTGAAGCAATACTCCGCCAGCCGTATGAAAGGGAGTATGAGCAAATCGGCTCCAGGGGTGATGCATTCTTGTAATACCGACCTTTAAAGACGCGTGAAAATAATGTGTTTGGCTTGTATATCAACCGCCATAACTGCTTGCCCAATATCGCCGTATTAAAATCTGTTATATCTTTAAAACCCAAGCCTCCCTCTTCCTTGCTGACACAGATTTTATCCCATGATTTCTAATGCATACCTTTTGTACTTCTCCCTGGACTCCACTAAAACTGAGCTACTGCAGCTGTCAGTTTCTTCGCGGTTGCCTTTGGTAATTGATAGCAGGACATAACATGTATTGGTAGTGCCATAACTACTGATATGATTATTACCTCCTTCCCTCCTTTTGAGAAAAAATGAAAGTCCACCCATTAATCCTGTTTGTCAAGCGTTCCTGCATAAAGCTGAAAACTTGTATCTTAGATCCGTCAATATTCTCTGGTATTCCCAGATAAGATCCCATTCCTCTTAGATTTTGTATACCCAAAATGTCTCTTATCTCCTGTCTGTTGGATTCCTCAATCTTGTGTCCGAATCAGATCGAAGATTTTTGGAAGTTAATAAGTTGACCAGAAACCTCCTCATACTCTTTTAGAATCCATAGAATTGTTTGACACTCCTCTCTTTGTGCGTTGCAGAAGAAATGACTATTGTCTGTAAAAAGCAGGTGAGAGACCGGAGGACATGCTCTGGCTACTTTCATGTCCGTTATTTGTTTTTTTTCTTTCTGCCTTTTCAATGTTTGCTATTAATGTCTTAGTACACATAATAAAATTATATGGGGATAATAGATCCCTTGCCATAAACCTCTGTTTGGAATTATGAGCCCCCGCGGTTGACCATTAAGTAGAACCCGATATTACACCGACGATATGCACTCCCTCATTAGTTTACCCAATGGGGGTCAAAGCCCATTTTCTGCAGTAAGGCATAGATGAAACTCCACTCCACTATATCGTACGTCTTACTCATGTCCGTTTTGATTGCCATATATTTTCTTTTGCATGCCTTGTTGGTACGCAGCCTATGAAACATCTCATGTGCTATTTGAATATTATCAGAAATTAGCCTTTCTGCCACAAATGCCGATTGAGTTTCCGAAATAAAAGAGAGAAGACAATATTTCAACCGTTGACACAAGACCTTTGAGATAATCTTGTATCCTACATTGCATAAGCTTATTGGTCTTAGTTCCGTCATCCTCGTAGGTCTCTCTGTTTTTGGAAATTTATTCCAAACTATAAATATCATGTTTAACCATAAACTTAATATTATGATATCAATTTTCCTAACATATTCAAAAAGATACGTTTAAAGGCAGTGTTGTGCCTCAATAGAGAAAACAAGAAACATTTTCTTCGGGCATCAAATTTTTTTTTTAAAATCAAGGGCATAATTTTCTTCATTTATTATTAACAAAGGCATAATATACTTATAAAAACAAAGAATGAAAATTAGAATTACAAAAACATGAAATTATAGTGGAAACATGGTTTCTAAAGTAAACAAAATATAGACAATTGTTAATTATTAAATAACTAGAGTAATTAGATTGGTTGGTGGTTTTAGTTTTTGAATGCATTTTAAAAATATTTTCAAAAATGTAAAGTTGATAAAAATTTATTTTTGTTTGATCAAGGCATAAAAATTGAGTAATCTAATTACTTTATCTAAAATAGTTATAAAATTTAATGGTAAAAACTTAGTTAATATTTTTCTAAAAATAAAAATAAATATTTTTATATAATTAGTATTCCACATTTAAATATATAATCAAAACAGGAAATCAGTCGTATTTGGCACTGAAAAATTTAGGATGAGTTAAACATGAAATATTCAATTAATATGTAACCCCATCAATAATTCAAATATTCTATAAAGATGAAATTTTTTCCAATCATTAAACATAGATATCAAATATATATATATATAAAGTAGATTTTTTTCTCTTCTTATGACATGCGGAAGGGGGAGTTTGTTGACTTGTGTATTCTTTTCTTTTTTTTACATTTTAGATCCTTCTTCTTTTAGATTATTGCAATTTGGTTCACTATTATCTAATTATGCACTATCTAATCCTTCTCACACAAACCATCATCATTTGAAGTTTGATAATCTATTTTATTTTAAAAAAAATTGCAAAACGAATAAAGAAATAAGTAAAGACTTACTCATGAGAAATCCCACTGCCCGTTCGTTGTGAAGAGTAAACAATCAGGAGCTAAGGGTGAGGAATCTTCTGCGGAGAGTAAGAGGACAGATCTGATAGAGAGGTTGGCTGAATCTGATCCTCTGTATGGGGTCCTTCCAGATAATCAGGTGGGGAGGGACCCAGCGTCAGGTCCACCAAAAATTGCAGAGGAGGTTCTCCAAGGTATGAGGCAGTATCTGTTGGCAGCGGAAGGGCAGGAGAAGTTGACTAGAGAAGACAGAGTCAGGAAATCGATTTCTGATTTGATGGATGATCCTATGGGTCAAATAACCTTCTTAAGATTGGAGCCGGCTCCAATCATCTCTAAGGCACTGGATAAAAGAAAAGGGGTGGTGTATGACTTCAGTGCTCAAAAGGAGCATGTGGTGAGCTCGGAAAAACTGATGGCCAGAGCTATCTCAGCGGGTATGAAAGTGCTTCAATCTGGCAAGATAGTATCAGAGCACCCCCTCTCTGAAATGGCTGCGAACTCTACTCAGTCAGAATTTCTTACCGAGGGTTCAATGGGTTATAGTGTGGGCTTCTATGAAACCTGCACTTCCGGGACCTCTCTAAAGAAACCTAAAAGTAGAAGAAGGCCAGACACCTATAAGAGGAAAGGCAATGGGAAGAGAGTTCAAAAGGAAGATGTTGGATCGGGGAAGAAGATTGGAGAAGGTGTAGTCACAGATTCTAAGAGGAAGTCAAAAGAAGATGTCGAGCCATATAAAAGCTATGCAAGGTTTAAGAAACCAATGGTGGTCCCAAATGAAGGACCTTCCAAGTTTTAAATGATGATGTTGAGCTGGAATTGCCAGGGCCTGGGCCGTGCACATGATTTGGTGATTCCAAGACTGCGGGAATTGAGACAGCAACATTTCCCGGATATTTTGTTCTTGATGGATACAAAGCATAACCGTGACGCTCTTGTAGATATTCAAACTTGGCTAGGCTACGATAGGATTATGACTGTAAATCCTATTGGGTACAGCGCGGCTTAGCCTTGATGTGAAAAAGTTCTTTGAATATTGTGTTTAAGTTTGTGGATAAGCATCTGGTGGATTTCAATGTACAATTGGGTAAAGACAACTTCTATGTGTCTTATATATATGGGGAGCATGTGAGGAAGAACAAGCCAAAGCTGTGGGAGAGACTATCCCGTATTGGAGCATACAGAAAGGAACCCTGGTGTATGATGGGTGATTTCAACGATATAAGACAATGGAGAGAAAATTGGGGGACCAAGGAGAAGCGAAGCCTCCTTTCAACCGTTCAATGACATGCTGGAAATAGGAGAGATGGTGGAGCTTCAAAGCACATGAAATAGCTTTACGTGGGGAGTGAAAGAGGCACGCTTTCGATTCAATCTAAGCTGGACAGATGTTTTGGTAATAAGAAGTGGTTCCACCTCTACCCTGCATCGAACCAAGTTTTCTTGGATAAAAGAGGCTCTGACCACATACCGGTTATGGTGAAATTAATATCAGCTTCTGAACCGTATAGAGGCAGCTTCCGGTTCGATGGCAGATTCCTTCATAAAGATGGAGTGAAAGATGAGATTAAGAAGGTGTGGTTAACTAACCATCCGTTGTTTGAAGCTAAGGTCTCAGACAGACTAAAAAGATGCATGAAATCTCTGAGTAAGTGGAAAAAGAAGCAAAATCTGAACTCTAGAGATAAGATCACTTAGATTGAACACTCTTTGGAGAGGAAGCAGTCGTCGTTAACTTCTTCTAGTATGAGGATTGATTATCTGAAGAAGGAGTTGATAAAAGCCTATAGGGACGAAGAATCATACTGGAAACAGAAAAACAAGAACACATGGGCAGTGAAAGGTGATCTCAACAACATATACTACCATGATTCAGTGAAGGTTAGCAGGACAAAGAAGAGAATCAACAAGTTAATGGATGAAAATGGGCAGGAGCAGTTCTCAGAGGCAGCAAAAACGGAGGTGGCAACTGAATATTTCAAAAAGCTCTTCACCTCGACAAGCAATGAAGATTGGGAATGAAAGAGGTTCTCATGAGAGAAGTCAACAAGGAAGAAGTGAGAGATGCAATTTTCTCTATAGACCCGGGAAGTGCCCCAGTGCCTGATGGTATGACGGAGATGTTCTTCCAAAAGTACTGGGATATAGTGTGAGATCAGGTTACGAAAGAAGTGCTGAATTTCTTCGATATTGGGAATTTTCCAGTCGAATGGAACTACACCCACTTATGCCTTATACCAAAGATAGAAGATCATGTACTCATGTAAGACCTCAGACCAATAATCCTATGCTCAGTCCTCTACAAGATTATTTCCAAAATTTTGGGAGCCAAGCTGAAAACGTTGATGGCAGATATAATGTCTCCAACTCAATCTGCTTTTGTGGAAGAAAGACTGATTACTGACAACATTTTGATAGCCCACGAGATGATTCATGCCTTTGTGGGAAACGAAATTCACACTGTCGATTTCCGTTTAAATAAGGAAACTAGGAAAACCCTAATTTCCAGAGGACCCGTATATCTACTAATTACCACACGTCAAGCAATCAGAATACGAGAATAACAACGATAAAAATAAGAACTCAAAAAAAGAGAGCAAAGAAGATCTTATTCCGAATCTGCGTATGAGCGTTTACAACAAGGTATAAGCCTGGGCTCGAGAGCTGTCGGCGAGATTCCTAGTTCTAGTAACCCTAAGACGGCTAAACCTAATTCAGTCGCAGCTCGAAATAACAAAAACGGAAAAATGCCTAAATTGCTCTAAGTGCTAAGTTTGCTCTGAAAAAGTTCTCCCCCATGCTCCTCGCCTAGGACTCCTTATATACTAGCTCCAAGGTCGGTTTACGTTTTTACTCTTCTGCCCTTAAAGCAATAACGAAGATTTTTCTAAGTGGGAGTATACGAGTATACGCACCCACTCCCCCCCCCCCCCTTTTTAGAGAGGGGGATAGCTGAATTCGTCTATTGACGAACTGCCTACGTACCCCTTTCGAGGATCAAGCCATCTCGTAGTTCTGTTTCATGCCGCGAGTGTTCTTACTCGGCGGTAGATGTCGCGATGTCCGCCTTGACCGTGTCGATCGTGGCTGGGTCAACGCTATTTTCCGGATGTTCCGGTTGAGTTGTAGCGTGGCCTTCGGACTTGTGTCGAGCTTCGATGTCCGATGCGTTTGCGTCGGTAGACGATTTTAATTCGTCTTTTCCCGGGGCGCTTTTGGCTGAAGATCGATCTATCTTCGCGCGTTTGCCGTTTGCAGTTGCAGAAGCCGTGATTTGCCTTAACTTGTGCTCTGCGAGGAAGCATAGTCGCGACTGTTTTTGGCATCCCCAGATGGCCGCGACTCCGCTCGGCGTTGGGAACTTGAGACCCAGGTGGTAGGTCGACGGGACTGCCTGCATGGCGTTGAGCCATGGGGTTCCCATGATCACGTTGTAGATAGTGGGATGATCGACTACCGTGAACTCGACGATTTTCGTGATTTCCTTGGCCATGACTGGCAATTGGATTGATCTGAGAGTCATCGATACTTCGCCTGAAAAACCCGTGAGCGGCTTTGGCGTCGGAATTACTTCTCCGAGTTCGATGCTCATCCGCTTGAGAGTGTCGCGGAAGATTACGTTGACTGTGCTTCCCGTGTCGACGAGTACCCTTCCGACTTCTAAATCTCGTATGACGAGATCTATGACGAGCGGGTCGCAGTGAGGTTGGTCGATACCGCCGGCTTCTTCCTCTGTGAAGGTGATCGAGCAACTTTGGCCGTCTCGAGGAGGAGACCATGTAGGCCAATTTGCACTCGACTCTGCCTTCCGTTGGTAAGCCTTGATGGCCGACACGGTATCGCCGCAGTATTGTGATCCTCCGATGATCATATGGACTCTGCGACGATTGTTATCGTTCCCTTTGTCATCCGGCCTCCTACCGCGTTTATCCCCAGGTTGGTTTCGTTGAGGGGATTTTTCAGCGGGCGGATTTCTATCCGTCTTTGGAGGCCGATCAGAATCAAGGATGAGATCCTTGACGCTAGTTACTTCCGAAAGCTCTCCAGCAAGTAACTTCGCGGCCAGTCTTGCTCCCAAGACTTTGCAGTTGGTCGTGGAGTGTCCTCGGGATTGGTGGAACTCGCAGAAGGTGTTTTCGTCGTACCCTTGATTGCGAGTCCATGTGTTGCCCGTGGTCCGGCCTTGATCCGAATTGATCGCATAGTTATGCGGCCCTTGGAGATCTTCCCCCTTGTGATGGACGTACTTGTCGTTACGAGAGTTCTTCTTTTTCCCTTTCGGATCCGCATCTTTCAAGGATGGTCTTGCCGCCTTATGTTTTTGCGATAAGACTTTAGTTTCTCCCTCGACTATGATGTAGTCCGTTGCTTTGTGGAGGGCGTCCTGGATAGTTCGCGGTTTGTCGAGAGTTATCCACTTTCTGAATTTCGAATTGTACCAGAGTGTCTTTCTCAGCGTGTCGATGGCCACTTTGTCGCTTATCCCGCTGACCCTGGACATTATCAGCTTGAACCGACTGATAAACTCGCGGAGGGGTTCGTCTTCCCTCTGGGAGAGACTCCAGAGATCAACATCGGAAGTTTCTCTGTCTATGAATACAGAGTAATGTTTGAGGAATTCCGATGCGAGCTGTCGAAAACTCCCGATGGTGTTGCGACGAAGGCGTGCGAACCATTCGAGCGCTGATCCTTCAAGATTTTCGACAAACAGGCGGCAATAGCCGGCATCCTTTTCGCCGTCCTTCAGTCTTGCTCTTCCCATCGCGATGTGGAAAGCCTGAAGGTGTGCTTTTGGATCAGCCGTACCATCGTACTTCGGTACTTTGATTTTTCCCGGATCAGACACCCTCATATCCGAAATTCGACTGGTAAAGGGGGTCTTTCGAGTTCCTTCCAACAGTCGATCGATCTCGGGGGAAGCACTAGTAGCATGATGGATTTGAGACTTTACGGCTCTCACTTCTGCCGCAGTCTTAGTGATGTAGTCGCGAAGATCGCGGATATCCGATGTCTCGTCAGTAGATTTCCGAGCCTGTCGGCGTTTACTGCGAGTGAGCTCGGTTTGCCTTTCGGCCAGCTCCTCTTGTTCATTCCAATAGGCGACTTCTTCTTCTTCCGTCATTGGTTTTTTGAACGGGGAGCCTTCCCGAGCGAATCGGCTTCTGGTCCTTCTTGGATGTCTGTCGACATCCTCGTCGGTGTCGTTGGAGACATCGCTAGGATCCAGGTCAATGTGTTCGGCTTCGTTATCCTCCGAGTCCTTTGCAGGGGGCGGAAGATTTTCAGGGTTCCCCTTTTCGATGGGAGATTTCTCGCTAGGGTTTTGACCGGAAGGTCGTTCCCGTGCGACTCCTGCTCTATCGAGTGGGGTGGCGAAGTCGAGCCTCTTCCCGCAGATTTTGGTGGTTCCGCGGGGACGGATAGCTTGGGTTCTTGCCGTTAAGGTTTCAACCTGTTTGGTCAAGGTATTCACGAGCTTATCCTGTTCTTCCGACCTTTTCTCATAGGTGGCGAACATCTTTTTAAACTCCTCGATCGTCGCGGCGTTGGCTTGCGCGTTGGCCGCGGATACGTCCGCTACTGGAGTTTGGAGATCGGTGCCGCTGCCTCCGTTAAGAGGAGTTTGCACGTTATCCGCGTCGTTAGTTGACATGTCTGATTTAGAGTTGTGTGGCTTTTGCGGGTTAGATTGATCCGTACCCCCCTCCTTCTAGCGCCAAACTGTGGGAACCGAAATTCACATTATCGATTTCCGTTTACATAAGGAAACTAGGAAAATCCTAATTTCCCAGAGGACCCGGATATCTGCTAATTATCCCACGTCAAGCAATCAGAACACGAGAATAACAACGATAAAAATAAGAACTCAAAAAAAGAGAGCAAAGAAGATCTTATTCCGAATCTGCGTATGAGCGTTTACAACAAGGTATAAGCCTGGGCTCGAGAGCTGTCGGCGAGATTCCTAGTTCTAGTAACCCTAAGACGGCTAAACCTAATTGAGTCGCAGCTCGAAATAACAAAAACGGAAAAATGCCTAAATTGCTTTAAGTGCTAAGTTTGCTCTGAAAAAGTTCTCCCCCATGCTCCTCGCCTAGGACTCCTTATATACTAGCTCTAAGGTTGGTTTACGTTTTTACTCTTCTGCCCTTAAGCCGTCATAGCATAAAATGGAGATATTCCATTTTTCCCGATCTTCACAATTATCTTCAAAACTTCCGTATTTATCCGCGGAAACTTGACATTTATCTTTCCTTGTGGGCCAAGCGTAAACCGTGCTGCGGTTTACGGGCTTTGGGGTTAGAAAATCGTAGGATGGGCCTCGAGTCGTGTTTTAGGTCCCTTTGGGCCGTTTTCCGAATCGAGACGTTTACTACGAATTTTCCGCGGTTTATCGATGAGTTGGAATAGCGGAAAACGTGGACTGAGCTTGCTATGGTCTTCGGGAGATAGCGTACGAAGATTTGACGAGAATGCATGGATTGATGTCTGTCGATGTCCGGAAGAGTTCAGTCGCTACACAGCGACCAAACTTCGGCTCGAGCCCGGTCGCTACGTAGCGACCGAGCGGGACGATTGCTTGGTCGCTACGTAGCGACCGAGCTTTGGCTCGAGCTCGGTCGCTACGTAGCGACCGAACGGGACGGAGGCTCGGTCGCTACGTAGCGACCAAGCTTGGCTTGGGTTTGGTTGCTCTATAGCGACCGGACGGCGTGTATGCGTGGTGATCGAGCTTGGTTTGTTCGGTTTGAACCTCAAAGGATACTTCTTCATAAAAACTTCGTATTGGTTATATTTTACGAAATTTACGAAAGTTGTATCCTTCTTTTTACTATCTCTTTCGGAAATACGATCTCCGAGGATTTTCGGGTGGTAATTCCGTCGCGACCGTTTTTGACCCCAACAGCCTAGAGGACAAACGAGAAATTCTCCAAGGATTTCATGGCCATTAAATCTGATATGCCGAAGGCGTATGATAGAGTTGAATGGGGATACCTGAGGGTTCTTCTACGAGCAATGGGCTTCGATGAGGTCTGGATTCAAAGAGTTATGTTATGCGTTTCGACGGTGACCTATTTGACTCTAATAAACGATCAGCCTTTCGGATGCATTCAACCGGAGAGGGTCTTCACCAGGGGGATCCTTTATCCCCCTTCTCATTTGTGTTATGCACGGAAGGCTTAATTCATCTGATTGAGCAGGCTGTGAGCAAAGGTCTGCTGCAGGGGATACAATTCTCAGAAAATGGGCCGATGATACACCATATGTTATTTGATGATGATAGCTTGCTCATCTGCAAGGCTTATGGCTCACAAGCTACTGAAATAATGAAGATCATGTCTGTCTACGAGCAGGCTACTGGTCAAAAAGATAATGTTGTGAAGTCAGCCATAACTTTTGGAGCCAAAGTTGCTGAAATTTCAAGAGAGTTGATCAGACAGAAAACAGGGATTGAAAAGGAAGGTGGAACTGGCTCGTATCTTGGGTTGCCGGAATGCTTCAGTGGATCAAAGACCGAGCTGCTAGCTTACATCTATGGCAAGCTAAAGGATCGGCTATCAGGCTGGTTTGTCAAGCAACTCTCGCTGAAGGGAAAAAAGATTTTGATCAAGGCTGTGGCAATGGCTATGCCAGTGTATGCAATGTCATGTTTTAAATTGACCAAAAAGTCTTGCGAAAACCTGACTAAAGCAATGTCGGATTTCTGGTGGAACTCTCTTGAGCATAAGAGAAAGATACATTGGTTGAGTTGGAACAAGTTGAGTTTGGCAAAAGAGCAAGGAGGCCTGGGGTTTAAGGATATTCAGAATTTTAATCAAGCATTATTGGCCAAGTAGGCTTGGAGAAAACTCAGTCATCCGGAGTCTCTATTTTCCAGACTATTCAAGAGTAGATATTTTGAGAATTTTGACTTCTTGAATGGCCCGCGACCATCGTATGCCTGGCGTAGCATCCAGTTTGGAAATATCTACTCTTGATGGTTCCTTTCCAAACTGGATGTTCGTGGGTACTAAGAAACGAGTGGGGCAAGGTGATCATGCATAGTCGTTGGGCCTTTTCTAACGTCGCCTTTCTGGACGAAGCTAAATTCCAAGGGCTTCTATGGACTGTGGAATGCTTGAGCGCCCACCATGTGAACCGGGTCATAATAGCCATTGATGATGCGACCTTTCCAAATGTAATCCTGAGACCAAGAGCATGGCCAAGCTTCACCTGCCAATATGTTGAGATTATAGGAAGGTTACGAAACTTGGAATGGTGGAGGGTGATAAGAAAAGATAGATCAATTAATAGAGGAGCTTTCCTCATTGCGCAGAGTGTCACAAAGGGATGCTATAATCATTCTTATGTAGCTGCAGGTGTGCCACACTGGCTGGCTGAGACCTTTTAGAATGAGGAACCACTGCCCTCTTCTTAGTTGAGGTGTTTGGCGCTTAGGTCTGACTATTTTTGGGGGCGATCTTGGATGTTTGATTTGATCACTAATGTTGTGGAGTAGATGTTTTGTCTTTGTGGCTGTTTACAAAAACCTTTTGGTTAAGGTAAACCTTGGAGGGGTTATTCTGGTTGTAAATTGGTTATTGGAACGTTGAAATCCTTGATGACAAAAAAAAAAGAGAACAAACTCCAATCTTGGTCATGTAAAATAATTGTTCTTGCTAATTTATCAGCAACTTGATTGCCTTGGCGTCCCACATGACGAAAATTCGTCGACGTAAATTGTTCATTTCATGCATCTATTATTCTACACTTAGATATCTAATCAAAACAGATTAACAAATAATATGTATTTAATGGGGGGAAAAGTTTAACTTCGTTATATATATTTTTCTTAGTATATAGAGTTGAAAACAAAAAAATAATATATAAAGATTATATCTAGTTAATAAAAAACATTCTACCTAGAGGTGTCAAAATGGATTCTAATTAATGGATTGATCCAAACCAACCCATGGTTTTAGTAATTCATGGTTTTAGTGAGTTAACAATTTGGATGTTAATGGATAAAATGGTTTTTATGGATTAATGGATTTAGTGAGTTGGATTAATATTGGTTTGGATCAAAATGGGTATATGGATTATCCAACCCAACCCAATTTGTTTTACATAATCTTCTAGTTTTCATGGTTTTAGTGTTTTTTTTCCTTTTTTTTCCCTCTCTCACGAGAATCTCTCTTTTTCAATCTCTTTTCATCGATCACCCTTTCTGGATCATTGATTTTGGGTCATCGATCACGACACATCTGTTGGATCAATTATTCTATGCCCATGATCTATAAAAATCTGTGAAACCAAATGGGCCTTTGGATCATAATAATAAAAGCCTAATTGGCTTAAACGAAGGAGAAATGGAAGTAAAGTCCCACGTGGGGAAGCAACAAGAATGCTGAGTGATATATATAGGCATTCATGCTATCATGGGTTAAACGGCTCAGAGGAAGAGAGAGCCTCCCACGTGTGCGCCGCCGCCGGTGTCCGGCCGGGTCAGCTCGGCTCGGCTCTTGGATCTTGGGTGGAGGGCCTCCGGCCCAAAAAGATTATTTTTGGACCAACTTAAGCTCAACGTTTTGCCAGTTCATTTCTAAAAAACAGCATGACATTTGTGTGTAAACGACATGTAGTTCGTATAAAAACGACACAAAGTTTATCTGTTCGAAATGGATCAGAACGAGTCAACAAGAGAGAAACTTGCGGAAAAAGCTGCTCAACGTTCCACTCTGAGATCTTTGAGAGATTTTCGGAAAACGTTTGCAACAGTTTCGAGAAACCGCTCCTCGTCTCCTTTTTAAATATGGACTCTTCTCCTCTTCATTTCTCACTTCTTTTTACATCGAAACCAACAGCAAAAATCCCATAATGTAAGTCATAAATACGAGAATGTTTCGTAGAGTTTATAGTTCGATACGGCGATCACGCGTGAAGCGTGATTCGTTTGTCTGTTTGTGAATACAATTTTTATTGTTTTTGTATTCGTTTTTTTACATTCGTCTATTTCCTTAACTTTGTTTTTATTATATCGTTTAGGTCAGTCTGGTTTACAGGCTTTTACAACATCAATCTTCCCTGTGAGTCAGAAATCTATTTTTCTTCAATTTGGCCTTTTGGGTCACTGATTTTTCTGGGTTGATCCGATTGTATTTTATTGATCTGTTCACGTTTTATTTTGGATTGTATTGAGTTCTATAGACCATTTTGAACTTCCGTAGCTTCCAGTACGCAGTTAACAGGGTTGCTTTGGTTAGTCGATTGTCTTTGAGTTGCGATGTATCTATATACGCAGTTAAGAGGGTTTTGTTCTTACATATTACTGTATTGGGCTGAACCATACGAAGCAATCAGGTTGGCTTCTTTGATCATGCGTATGATATTTTTGGATACAAGTCAACATATTTAATATTGTGATTCTTAGCCAAAGATTATTGGAAGGTGCTTTGAGAATAGAGAAGTTGTTGACTCTTGTTGATAAGCTTGTTGTTAAGGTCTCTTTGACTAGTTTATGAAGAAACACTTGTGGACTTTGAAGCTTTGTCTTATTTGTGGTTTTGTTTTTTAATAGTTACTTGACTTACGTCCTAATCAATTCCCTTTTTCCAAGAGAAGCTTTGTCTTATGGCTTTGGTTATGTGTTTTGCTTAAGATTCCATGGTTTTCGTTGTGTTCATATTGTGTCATAGAGCTTCGTTGTGGGTTCTCTTCTGTTTTTATTGTTTCCAGAGAAGGCTCTAATTCTTCATTAAGGGTTCTCTTCGTTGTGGCTAGTTATGACTTGGTTGGGTTTTGTAAAACTAATGACAGCCTTACTTGTTGAGACTTTTTTTTTTACTCTAACGGAACCTACTGATTGTTCTTGTGCAACTCATTTAATTTTGCTTCTGTGTCCGCTTATATTAAAGTTTACTACACACAAGGGCAGTTTCAAGTTTTTTTTTACATAATAGAGCAGTTTCCGCTACAGATGTAGTTTTTCAATGGAAAGACTCCAAAAAACGTAACTGGTCGTTTCATTTAGTTAAGTTGGTCAACTAAACATTTAAATGCACTTGAGTCCTAATATCTTTCTCTCTCCCTCATCGATTTTACTCCGACATTTTTTTCTCAAATCTCACAAACCATGCTTTTCATGTTCTACAGTAGCTTCACATCTACGAACCTAACCAAATAATGAAAATAATCAACATCCCAACGGCGTATGACCAAATTATCGTCGAGGACTCGAGCTTTGACGAACTTGAGTTCTGGGTTCGAGAATTGCGGAATCCTAGATGATGAAAGCTAAAGAAAAGTTGATTCTTTTGGTGCTTGGAGTTGACAGGTCAATAAACGGGTTACAGCCGGAGAGCTCCAATTCATCACCTCCTCTCCGCCCTCAGCTCCTTTGTCCAAGATCGCGTCGATGTTAGATCTCGTTCACCGGTGGTCGTTGCTCTTCGTCGCGTCACATTAACATCGGCTTCTCCACGTCTCAAGCCCATGACCGCTCCATCTCAGGTCGTGCTTTCAGCCTTCGCCGCCATAGGAATTAATTCTCATCGTCGTGTCTCTGCTCCGTCGTTGCCTGCTCGCCATCGTCGTCAACGATATCCGACGAAAAGATAGACCGAGCGACATCAATGGATGAGTTTCATCTTTTTCAGAAATAGTCCTTCGGCTTTTAATTATTTTCATTATGCCCCCAAAATATTAAAATGTGCAGATTAGTCTCCAAAATCACATTGTACATGACATGAGATGTACACGAGTACACGACATGGGATGTATAAAATCACTGCTCACAACGTAGTATTTTTAGATTATGTACACATGTACACGATATGGGATGTAAAATCACATTGTATAGAAAACAACAATCTTTCAGGAATAGTCCGCTGGCTTTTGATTATTTTCATTATGGCCCCATAGCATTAAAATGTGCAGATTAGTCTCCAAAATCACATTGTACACGACATGGAATACATGGGATGTACACATGTACACAACATGGGATGCACAAAACCATTTTGTACACGACATAGATGTACACAATTACATTGTGCAGAATGTACACGACAAGGGATGTACACAATCACATTGTACAGCAGACAACAATCTTTCTACATGGAAGCATGCCCCCATATTGGAACAAATCGATGGGACGAGATTTGCGAAAAATATTTCACACTGATGGCTATGCATTGAAAGCTAGATCTTGGAAGGCTTTTATTCTTTTTAACACTTCTAAATATGTTTGCATGTTTAACATATATACTTTCAAAAGAAATTTACATGTACACATGTTTTCACTATCGATAAGGGCTAATGTGTACAATATACATATCTTATTTTATCAGATGTTTACATGTACACATATGTTTGAGATAGATGTTAGATGTCCAGCATGTTGTAAAGTTATGTACATTCGTTTGTGTACATGTGTACATGTATACATTAAATGTTGGTAACATATATGTGTACAATACATATGGTAGTGTACATGTGTACATCACTGAAAAATTAAACTAATACCATTCAAAGATGAAATGGTAATAGAATATGACTTCATATCATTATACAAAGTTTAATGAAGTTGATTCTCAAATGGTAGTCGAATATGACTTTCATATCATTATACAAAGCTTAATGAAGTTGATTCTCAAATGGCAGTAGAATATGACTTTCATATCTCTTTAACATGTACATGCGTACACTAACATTTGTGTACACATCATCGTGCTCACCCAATGTACTCGTGTACACGAAAAAATTTACATACACAAAACACAAAATATATGTTTCGTTTATATCAAAACCGTATGCAACCTGTATGTATTGAAATTCTTTCTTTCTCTCTGCTCCCATTTCATTCTCTCTAACATTCCCAAGATTCCCAGATTTCAGATTATGTCTCTCGCTTGGGAATTGGTCTGTCGAAAAAAACCTCCCAGCCAGAAGTTCTTTAAAATCATCAAGGCCATGCGCCTCTTCGCTTAATGAAGTTGATTCTCAAATGGCAGTAGAATATGACTTTCATATCTCTTTAACATGTACATGCGTACACTAACATTTGTGTACACATCATCGTGCTCACCCAATGTACTCGTGTACACGAAAAAATGTACATACACAAAACACAAAATATATGTTTCGTTTATATCAAAACCGTATGCAACCTGTATGTATTGAACTTCTTTCTTTATCTCTACTCCCATTTCATTCTCTCTAACATTCCCAAGATTCCCAGATTTCAGATTATGTCTCTCGCTTGGGAATCGGTCTGTCGAAAAAAACCTCCCAGCCAGAAGTTCTTTAAAATCATCAAGGCCATGCGCCTCTTCGCCGCTCTGCCCCCCCCCCCCCCCCCCCCCGATACCCTCCACCGCTTTGTCACCTTCGGAAACACAAAGATATTTATTTAGAAAGGGAAACAAAATAAAAAATCAAAACAGTTATCACTCTAATCACCTACGTTCACTTTCAGCCGCAGACTCCGTCTCCTCGACATCGTCGCCGGAATCTTCAACGTACGCTGTTAAACTCTCTTACCGGCCAGAAATCGCCTCCTATTCCTCTCAAACAGAGTTTCGAGATTTATTCTTGGTAACTGATGTTTGTCAAAAGGTAAAGGTGACAGTAATTAATAATACGACCCCACCATTTCCGTTTCGAAATTCAAAAACCAAACCAAAAAATATAATAAAATAATTAACCTAACTAAATGAAACGACCAGTTACGCTTTTTGGAGTCTTTCCATTGAAAAACTACCTCTGTAGAGGGAACTGCTCTATTGTGTAAAATAAAACTTGAAACTGCCCCTGTGTGTAATAAACTCCTTATATTATCTCTTATGTTTTTTTTTTCAGGTGAAAGAAGTCTCTGAAGCTGCTACGAGAAGAGACGCGTCGATATCTTTTGCGTTTGTGAAGACAAGTATACTTGTGAAGCTCAATTTGAAGCTTTAAATGATTAGAAACTGATGATTTAAATGATACAGAATCTGTTCTCTTGAGATGATACTTATGAACGCATGGGAAGATACTCATCTTGTGATTGTTTGTGTTCACTGAGAAGCATGTGTTAGGTCATTTATATGCTACTGATTTCCATCTATCACAAGCGTATTTATTGCTATTTCTGTTTTTTTTTACTTGCTTTTATATGTTTTGATTGTGACATGAGGCTTATGAAGATCAGCTTCTCTGTTGTATTGAGTTGATTGGTGACTGGTACTGTCTTGTTGATTGTTTGAGAGAGTCATGTTAAAAGTAAGAACTAAATGTCCTATTTTTTGCTTTACTATTGATGATATTTATTCAATATCATTGTCGACTTGGTAAGAATCCTAACCCATGTTGGACGGCCTTAGTATACTCAAGACTCACCGCATGATCCTTTATTTTGTCAGCAACTTAGACAGATTCATGTAGACTCTAGAAACCAAAAAGGGAGTTCTGCATCCATATGGACAATAAACGATTGTTGCTTTCTTGCACTGCGTGCGAGATTATTTGCCCTTGAATTCTGTGTCCGTAGTATATGAATGACCTCTAAACTGTTGAAACTTCTCTTCAAAACCTTTATGTCTTCCAAATAACTTGTAAAGGCTGGTCATTCTTCTGGTTTCGAAAACCATTTTCACGAATTAAGAATATTTTGTTGCAAATGTAACAGTAAACTGTCTTAGATTCCTCATGCATTCCATTGTCCAATTGAGAGCATCTATCTCTGAGTGAAGTGGCGATTGACTCGCTCTTGTATTCATCGCTCCCATTAAACCATCAAAACCTTTCAGTGAAGTAGCGACTGACCCTCTCTTGTATTTGCCGCATGACCCTTTGTTTGGGAATTATGTACCTTTTGTTGATTTCAAGATAAATGATGCAAGATATTGATCTTATTAATTTTCTGCTGCCATTTAAATATGTGATTATGTGGTTTCAACTAATTTGATTGTTTTGAAATTATTAGTTGTGTAAAGCTTTAATGCCAAGTTTTTGGAATGCTTGCAGTGGAGTTTACACTCAAGAATTTGCAGAGGTAGATGGATGGACTTAAAACATATGTTACTCTAATGTTTTGGCGGATTAACTATAACTTAGGAGGTTGGTACAAGATTGCGTATTAATATATATTATTTACTTATGAAGTTTTTTCATTGTTTGATCGGCTTAGTATTTTGTATAATTATTAAGTACGTGAAGAATTATAGACGGAGGAGGGTGCTCTAGATTCATCACTAATCCACCATGGACTAGTGAAGTTTTTAATGTATCTAGTCGGTAATAATTTTTAAAACCTGATTAAGTGGAAGTGAGGGTCCACTTTAAACCCCTCAAAATTATTTATAAAATATTGTTGATGTTTAGATGTCTTCTTATTATTATTATTATTATTATTATTATTATTATTATTATTATTATTATTA